>NC_086319.1:7999164-8303474 GCF_036172605.1 Pelobates fuscus
TTGGCAAAGTCTCAGTTGAGTGTCAAGTTTTAGGGAGTTTTTGAAAACACAGTGCAGCTTTCTGCATGAGGCTGTTTGACAAACATTCAGACTTTTTGTTTGTTTTCCAGCGTTCACAGACAATGATCCCAGCAAGAAACACAACAAAAAGCAGATTTTATTCTCTTTGTGTTAAGCTTTGTGGACCTTTCCTGGAAACGCTAGATGTGTGGAGTCTGTGTTTGCGTGCACTCCGACTCACAATGCTGCCAGACGCAGAGAGCGCAGAACACTCCATTCTTACTATTTACGTGATGTTTTTGGATGGGCTTTAATGCCTTGATTTGCATCCAGGACGGCTTTTTATGAACTTTCCTGAGAAGTTTCATTCTAATTATTCTGTGAATCCAAGCAGATTAGCAGTTTGCTGCTGGACCCAATGAATAACCCCCACACCCCGCTGTCTGGCAAACACCTGGGATACTTACTACAACCCGCTTTGTAACTGAAGCCAGGAGGGATGAGGAATCCTTGCTGTGCTGCGGCAGCAGCAGCTAACGTCCTTTGGTCAGGAGGAAACACAGGAATCATCAATGGCGGCAACTGCCCTTGAACCTGATCAATGAAAATAAATATATTCAGGAACAGATTTAAACAAAAGCAAACAGACATTTTCAAAAGAAAGCAAATCAATTATCAAATTATTGGGAATTAATTTATTAATCATCGTAGTGGCTGAAAGTGTGCATGCACGTAAGATGGTCAGCATGCGTGCAGGTAAGGGTCAGTGTGTGTGTGCACATTTGAGGGTCGTTGAGTGTAAGTAATAGGGTCCCTGGGCTTGCATGTACATAAGAGAGACGGTGTGCGTGTATGTAAAAGAGACGGTCTGCGTGTATGTAATATGGTCGGTGTGCGTGTATGTAATATGAACGGTGTGCGTGTGTGTAATATGGATGGTGTGCTTGTATGTAAGATGGTCTGTGTGCGTGTATGTAAAAGAGATGGTGTGTGTATGTAAGATGGTCGGTGTGCGTGTATGTAAAAGAGATGGTGTGCGTGTATGTAAGATGGTCGGTGTGCGTGTATGTAATATGGTCGGTGTGCGTGTATGTAATATGGTCGGTGTGCGTGTATGTAATATGGTCGGTGTGCATGTATGTAATATGGTTGCGGTGCGTGTATGTAACATGGTTGGTGTGCGTGTATGTAAGAGAAACAGTGTGCATGTTTAAAGTGACAGTGTTTGCATGCATACTTTTATTTTGACGTATCTTAGTAAAATGGAAACATATACCAACACCGATGGTGGGCAAGGACATGCATTTTTTTTATTGTAGTAGCAATTGGTCATGAAATCACTTGTAATTTGCATAAATTCATTTGTTACAAAAGCTAATTGAGACAATTTGAGGGGGAGGGGGCTTGGACAAACAGGTGCTGTGGTGTAACCCCATTTTATAAACAGGAGGAATTAAAAGGTTTTGTGTTTAAACATGGATTTGTATGTCTCTCTGTGCAGTCTGAATGCACACAATATCTGTATGCTCTTAGTGCATTAAAATGAACAGCTGTGGAGACATTTTTTGCAGAAATCTCGTCGGCAAGCAGCCACTAAACTTTTTTTTTTATGTTTTCCAAGGATAAAAGTGACTTTGCCAAGCGAAGAGACTCCAAAACAGGTCTCAAAAACACTAATAGAAAGACAGATGGTTCTACTAAGATTGTCGCTGCCAAAAATGTAAAATAAAAAAAAATAATAAACAAAAATAAAATGGATGTTATTGAAGCTGACTGTAAAGTCCTCTTGTCACTGCCAACATGGAGACTCAGAATCGCTCTGCGGACGAGATCACCTTCCAAAGGAAGAGCTGCACAGTCTCTATAAATAATGGTGCACACAGCACAAGTGGTGTAGATCGGAAGGCTGACTGCTCAGAATCAGAATTATTCCTTATACAGCAACATTCATGTAACATTTATTTTAAAAGTTTCATTTTCTACAATGTGTAGACATGTTTGTTCTACAGCACTAAAGAATTTAGGATCTATACTGAACATGCTCTATTTTGTTACAAAGGTGCTGCATTAGCTCAAACTATTTTTACAGAGCACAAAAAGGCCTGGAAAATACTCTGTAGCCTAAAAATCCACACATTTTTCTGTTACTTAAAAAACTATTAAGAGTTATATGTTTGCGTATTGTAAAAATTTAAAACCTAGAATTAAAGGACCACTATAGTGCCAGTAAAACATACTCGTTTTCCTGGCACTATAGTGCCCTGAGGGTGCCCCCACCCTCGGGGTCCCCCTCCCGCCAGGCTGGATGGAGAGGAAGGGGGTTAAACTTACCTCTTTCTCCAGCGCCGGGCGGGGAGCTCTCTTCCTCCTCGTCACCTCTTCTTCGGCTGAATGCGCATGCGCGACAAGAGCCGCGCGCGCATTCAGCCAGTCCATAGGAAAGCATTCACAATGCTTTCCTATGGACACTGGCGTCTTCTCACTGTGATTTTCACAGTGAGAAGCGCGGAAGCGCCTCTAGCGGCTGTCAATGAGACAGCCACTAGAGGCTGAATTAACCCATTTATAAACATAGCAGTTTCTCTAAAACTGCTATGTTTATAGAAAAAAGGGTAAATCCTAGCTGGACCTGGCACCCAGACCACCTCATAAAGCTGAAGTGGTCTGAGTGCCTATAATGGTCCTTTAAGACACATACCTACATTGGCTTCACATAAAAAATAGAGTTCGATTTAAAATTCTGGTTCTTGCTTTCAAATCGCTACATAATGCTGCTCCCACCTATCTATCCTCCCTTATACACAAGTATGTCCCGTCTAGGCTCTTACGATCTGCTGAAGACTTAAGTCTATCTTCTGTCTGTACTCCCACCTCTGATGCTCGCCTTCAAGATTTCTTGAGGGAAGCGAGTTCCTGTGGAACTCGCTTCCCTCCTCTGTTAGATGCTCCCCCAGTCTCCACTCCTTCAAAAAATCGTTAAAAACCCACTTCTTCATAAAAGCGTATCAATTAAACTGTTAATAGCTCCTTACTGATTCCTCTTCTGCAACTGTCACTAGTCTAATACTATCCTTACCTTTTTGTGTCATTTTACCCCACTCCCTCTAGCATGTAAGCTCATTGAGCAGGGCATCATTGAGCAGGGCCCTCAACCCCTCTGTTTGTCCATAAATATAATAATAATAATAATAATGGGAATAAGCTGGACTTTTTTCCCATTGTGTTACCACAGACCGTACATCAATAGGAGGGTTAAAGCAAAGAAAGCAAGATGGGTTCACCGTACATATATTTGGACAAATATTGCTAATATTGGTCAGATTGCTGCATCAGAAACCCAAGTGACAAGAATTTACCGGTAGTTTTCACATCTTTTTCACAAGAGATTAATGCTTTTATGGGCATGTTTGCATCAAACACTTTGAAGGGAACTAGGCAGTGAGGTTGGCCGGATTAAAACAAGAGGTGACTACAGACATTCCTCACTGTAAGGTGGGAAATTCTGTGACATAATATTGAACACACAGAGCACGCATCAGGCCTGGTCTAGAACCCAAACAGAAGAATTGCAGGGGAGTAAATTTCAACAATATTTCAAAGACCAGAACTAGGATGTTGCACAAAAGATACAGTTCATATTTCTGAATATGTAAAAGAAAAAAAGTATTTGTGGTCGACTTCAGAGTGGTTTGGCAATAGGAAAATGCATTATATTTTTAGAATGGTACGCCTTATTTATTGTCTGAAGAACAAAGCCAAGGCTGGAGAATTAAAAGAATATTCTGAGCTGTGAGGACCTAAACTGGGCTGCCCCCGGGAGAGACGTGATACGACACATCACTAGAGTCCAAAATACACAAAAACATTGCAATCCATCTCTCTGTGTTATTGTCGTTCCCATGGAAGTCAATTGTGATTTCTCACACAAGCTTAGCTTTTGGAAAACAGATGCAGGTTTGGGATGGGAAGAGATCTGCACCAATTTTATCTCCAAATCCTAAAATGGACAAAATAAAGCTGAATTTATTAAGGAATGTTTATAGACACAGCTCCCAAAATGAGCCACCATTTTCAAATAGTAGGACGTAATAATAGCAGATATTAAGCACAACTGCCAAAATATAAATTGGGGAAGGAGATTGGGGAGGAGAAGGCCTAAAATAAAAGACCATTGTCAACTAGCATTAGGTGTTGGGGAGGAGGTTTTAGTTGAGATGAGTCTCACTGAATGATCACTGGCCCAGTGCGGGGCTCAGAGGATAGTCAAAGGCCAAGTGCGGGGCTCAGAGGATAGTCACAGGCCCAGTGCGGGGCTCAGAGGATAGTCACAGGCCCAGTGCGGGGCTCAGAGGATAGTCACAGGCCCAGTGCGGGGCTCAGAGGATAGTCACAGGCCCAGTGCGGGGCTCAGAGGATAATCACAGGCCCAGTGCGGGGCTCAGAGGATAGTCACAGGCCCAGTGCGGGGCTCAGAGGAGAGTCACAGGCCCAGTGCGGGGCTCAGAGGAGAGTCACAGATCTAGTGCAGAGCTCAGAGGATAGTCTCAGGCCCAGTGCAGGGCTC
This sequence comes from Pelobates fuscus, assembly GCF_036172605.1. Taxonomy (NCBI): domain Eukaryota; kingdom Metazoa; phylum Chordata; class Amphibia; order Anura; family Pelobatidae; genus Pelobates; species Pelobates fuscus. The sequence continues at coordinate 8,003,729 of NC_086319.1, forward strand.
ACAGGATAGTCTCAGGCCCAGTGCGGGGCTCAGAGGATAGTCTCAGGCCCAGTACGGGGCTCAGAGGATAGTCTCAGGCCCAGTACGGGGCTCAGAGGATAGTCTCAGGCCCAGTGCGGGGCTCAGAGGATAGTCTCAGGCCCAGTGCGGGGCTCAGAGGATAGTCTCAGGCCCAGTACGGGGCTCAGAGGATAGTCTCAGGCCCAGTGTGGGGCTCAGAGGATAGTCTCAGTCTAGAGACTCTCCTAAAATAGAGCAGAATGACATAGTATGTACAAATTCTACCCTTATGCCATAATTTAGGCTAAAATAATCTTTGTAACCTGCTGCAAATGAAATGTTTTTGTTGTTATGTTCTGCTTAACACAAAACATTTCAATAATTAATTAAAAATGTGCACTTTTGCCAATTAGGTTCCAGATCACTCACCAGTTAAACAGATTCCAGTCTAATTCTGCTCCATAACTACTGCTCTCAATTTAACTCAAATGAGAACTTTTTTCCTTCTTGGTTTTCTTTCTTTTCTAATTTTTTTATTCTCTGCGGTTTTGTTCAGTTTTCCAAACCTGATGACTGTTCCTTTGGCCAGAAACGTAAATGCTGTAATCACACAATTATTGTGCTGGGAACAGTTTAATTCAGCATTTTGTTCTCAACCACAGAACAATTATCCAACAATTTTGGTTAACCAGAAACGCATGCTGCCTAGCGAGGAAACGGTGTACTGTAAGCAGCTATGCAGGATCCATTGTTTAAAACAAAAGCTGTCACTAGTCTCTTAATCTACTGCTACTTTTTCCAGCCCTGTTCAGCTCATTTGGGATCTTTAACACAACCTCCGCCTCGTAAAAAACAAATTAATTACAAGCTTTTTTTTATTGACTCCTTTATCTCTATCAGTAGAGCTGTTTTAATTACATCCTCATGCTAACGAGACAGAAATGAATATTTTCCATTTAATAGAGCAGGAAACATTCAAGAACTGATCAATCTGCACAAAATCTGTGCGCTTTAAATCATTCCATGGACTGCTGCAGGATACATGCAAAGACACTCTAATGGGCTGATACCAAAATGCTGAACAACTGCCCATTGGAAGAATCAGGTTTGTAAATGGAGAGGATAGAAAAGAAGTGATAGTTCGCTTTCCTTATATTCTTGTAGAAGTATTTAAAACATCTGCTCGGAATGGGGAGGAGAAGGAGTTAAAAGACTGCAGATCACTGGAGGTATCTTGTAAGATACAGAATGACGGATGGATCCTCTCAATGGAAAACAAGCGCTACTGCAGAACCAACGCACTTAACTTTCATTCAATTTGTAGCATATAATAGTGATGTGAATGGCTCCCTGGAAGCCACTGTGACATGCACTGTTTAACTGATAACCTACTTAAAGCAGCCATTCTCAGAACTGAAACAATGAGCAAAGAATGACATTAAAAAAGATAGACAGTAAGTGTGTGGCAGGTGTGCAGCGGGGGTTGAGGGCTTATTCCAATGAAATAATGTTAACTCAACGGATCAGTCACCTACCATAATGGACATTTAATCATTAGGCTACAGATTGTATTAACAATTCTTCATCTGATTCAGCTCTTTTGAAGACAGACGTAATAGCACGCTTGTACCTATGTATTGCACTAAAACCATACCAATTACACAGCACACAACCCAATATCTCTCCCTGATTGGCTACATATACTTGGTTTCTTTTGTACACTACTGGTGTGGGACTCAGAGATCCACCGTGCCATTTTTCACTTTTCACAGCTGAAATAGATATTTAAAATATTTTTGGGGGAAATTATGCAAAATACATAGTCTGACCTGTTCTGATAATGTAAATAAATGGTTGATGGAACTGAAATCTAACATTACAAAAGGTTGATAATACATACACATGCATGTTTTTAATCCCTTAAGGACCAAACTTCTGGAATAAAAGGGAATCATGACATGTCACACATGTCATGTGTCCTTAAGGGGTTAAAAGTAGGAGTAATAACCTCCCACAATCTCCTGAATGAATGCATCTGCCATCAATAATGCCATAAAATGTGTTAACCATGACTGTTGCCTAAGATTTTAAAGTTCAAAGGAGCGGGAAATTATTTTGATCTGTAATACTATTTTACTAATAAAGTACAAACATAGCCCATGGCATTACTTAATGGAACGACACATTCATAATTGGTGATGAGTCCAGACACTGGAACAGGTAGAGGAGGGTTCATGTATTTAATGGACAACCAATCACATACAAATGGCGCCTACACTTTATATTCACCATTTAACATATTAGAAATCTATAAAGGGCAAGTGCAAGGAGTTACTTGGTCCACGGATGGCCATTGGTGGCAAACACAAGAAAATACTATGTCTGCGAATGACCATTTGTGGAAAGCCAGGCAGATAATAAGTATGCAGTTGGACTTCCATGGCAAACCCAGGGATCTACAGCGATATAATTCCTTATAAGACAACGCTGTTAGTGATTTGTACATCATTCCTGACAATGGGAAGCTTTGTGAATGGTGTTGGTCCCTTCACAATAACCCCACCTTGGTGTGCTGCAGAATAGGCCCCTGTATTTCGCTGACATTCCACTAGGACCCTCTTAATAGCTGGGTCAGGCATGTTCTTCAAGCCTCATTCATGGTCGCTACCGGCCTTGAAAAGAAAACCGAAGACCTGTTTTGTCAGCGTCCCCTATCTCTGAACTGCATCAGTCCTCACGCAGCTTCTTATACCACCAGGGGATTTCTCATTCTTTCTTCCCAATCAGCCTCTTTCTAATGCTTCTGAGAATAGTCATGACAATAGTATTCAATCCATCTGCAGTCTCCATTAAACCCTGATAATCCCCGCCGCACAGCTGGCCACTCAGATCCCGCACGCTGCATCTCAAGTAATGGCTCTGCCATGCTGCATCTCTGCCGCCATTTGAAAGCACTGAGCAAGGATGGACACGGTCACCATAATACAAAAATTCATTGGAAGTGAAATAATGCAAAATAAGTTGATCACTCCACAAATGCTCACGGTATTGTGGTGCTATCAGCCTGCCCAGTGGGCCACTTTTAAAGCAGTCTGTGCCCTTGGAGCATTTGCAGCTTTCTGTATTACGATTTCTGTATTTACAGAAATAATTAGTATATATTAGTATTATATAATATATATATATACACACACACACACACACGCACACACACACTACATATAATATACAGACATCAATATACAAAATCTGCATATAGACACACACCAGCACTGAGATAATGAAAGGTGTGAAATATGTAGATTTTGCAGTAAATATCAGTAATTATCTCCCCGGAGTGAAAATGATGGAGACAATCTGTTTACGCATCAACATAAAGAACATCATATTATAATGGGATTGCTATATGTGTAAATTAAGGGAATAAAGAAAATACTTCATGATAAATAATTGGCATTTTGGAAATTGGTGCCTAGACACCAAACGGCCAATTTTCACAATAATCCCACTAATGTTAAATTAAATCCGTATGATAAGTACACCACCACCACAAAGGATTCTGGGACGTTTAACCATCCCACTCATGATCACTCCATATACAGTATCTATTTTGGGCATCACCATAGAAGCGTTAAAAGGGGACTAAGTGATCAATTTTTACACAATTTAAATAAAGCCTTGGCCTGCAATCCGCTTACGCTGCTTAGGATAAAACACCAAACTTGCAGTAAAAACACGCTTCTTAGATGTGCAGGAAATTCAAAACCATCGTCTTTCAGAAGAGGTGAAATACCTTTCATTGGAACGAGCGATGCCCTAGGGGTAAGCAGAGTCTTGTTTAAAGATTCCTGAAAGCCAGAAATCTTGTAAAGAAAACAAGATGCGCCCATATTAAAACTTTTAATGACTTTACTAAAAAAAGGTGTAACTTTGCAGCCAGCTGGCTTTCTACCGAGAGCTAGGCGGCACAGCTTGAACTTAAAGCTATCTTAACATAATGAATAAGTGCCAATAATTAGCATATGTAGTGTGAACAGGTTTGCTGGCACAGGCGAGTGAAAACTCCAAGGTAAAGTTATTATTAGAGAGTAATTAGCTCTGTGAAGTAAATGACTCAAACAATAGCTGCCAGCACTCACAATATGCCTAACATCTGACTATGCGGAAGATAACATTGTATAGCGCACTCCCTCCGCTCCATTCTGCTAATAACCATATGCTGGAGTAATTAATGCAGAATCTTTCTGACCTGTTGTCACATAGGAACAATACATTCTTGGAAACATTGAAACCAGCAGCTCTGCATTCAGACACATGAATTTTGGTAAGTTAGTTACACAGCACTCTTGTTAAATCGCTGGCCCTAGTTAGCAACGTTGCACGCAGCCATTGTGTAATGGATTCATTCACCCAATTAACACCTTATATGCGTAAAAAAAAGACAGATTACATATCGTTACTAGTGCAAGGCTGAGAATCACGTGCTGACTGATTATCACTGCGCAAACACCTGGCATGGCTTTCATGGTGTATGCCGCGCAGGTGTGAACGCTGACGTCAATGGAATGTTGGAAAGTACTGGAGAACATGATAGAGGATGGATTGTCTGGGAAAATACATTTTCTTGGATAAAATTATACGTTTACACTTTACAGGAATATTTTGGGGATGTTAATGTTATCTATGGGCAGTTCCAATAAGAAATAATAACAAATCTAAATACAAAAGTGCATGGGGATAAACTGGACACAATTTATCGCATCACAAGTCTCTATAGAAGGACTCGGCACTCCAGATGTTGTGGACTATATCTCCCATAATGGTTTTCAGCCACATTAACAGGGCGTACCCAAACCCTCACCCATTACATAAATATACAGCAAAGAGGAGTACCCCAAACCTCTCCCATCACATATACATTAACGGGGGGTACCCAAACCCTCTCCCATCACATATACATTAACAGGGCGTACCCAAACCTCTCCCATCACATATACATTAACGGGGGGTACCCAAACCCTCTCCCATCACATATACATTAACAGGGCGTACCCAAACCCTCAACCATTACATAGATATACAGCAAAGAGGAGTACCCCAAACCTCTCCCATCACATATACATTAACGGGGGGTACCCAAACCTCTCCCTTTACATATACATTAACGGGGGGTACCCAAACCCTCTCCCATTACATATACATTAACGGGGGTTACCCAAACCCTCTCCCATCACATATACATTAACAGGGGGTACTCAAACCCTCTCCAATCACATATATATTAACAGGGGGTACTCAAACCCTCTCCCATCACATATACATTAACGGGGGGTACCCAAACCCTCTCCCATCACATATACATTAACAGGGGGTACTCAAACCCTCTCCAATCACATATACATTAACAGGGGGTACTCAAACCCTCTCCCATCACATATACATTAACGGGGGTACCCAAACCCTCTCCCATCACATATACATTAACAGGGGGTACTCAAACACTCTCCAATCACATATACATTAACGGGGGGTACCCAAACCCTCTCCAATCACATATACATTAACGGGGGGTACCCAAACCTCTCCCTTTACATATACATTAACAGGGGGTACCCAAACCCTCTCCAATCACATATACATTAACGGGGGGTACCCAAACCCTCTCCCATTACATATACATTAACAGGAGGTACCCAAACCCTCTCCCATTACATATACATTAAAGGGGGGTACCCAAACCCACTCCAATCACATATACATTAACGGGGGGTACCCAAACCCTCTCCCATCACATATACATTAACGGGGGGTACCCAAACCCTCTCCCATTACATATACATTAAAGGGGGATACCCAAACCCTCTCCCATCACATATACATTAACGGGGGGTACCCAAACCCTCTCCCATCACATATACATTAACGGGGGGTACCCAAACCCTCTCCCATTACATATACATTAACGGGGTTACCCAAACCCTCTCCCATTACATATACATTAACGGGGGGTACCCAAACCCTCTCCCATTACATATACATTAACGGGGGTACCCAAACCCTCTCCCATTACATATACATTAAAGGGGGATACCCAAACCCTCTCCCATCACATATACATTAAAGGGGGATACCCAAACCCTCTCCCATCACATATACATTAACGGGGGGTACCCAAACCCTCTCCCATCACATATACATTAACGGGGGGTACCCAAACCCTCTCCCATTACATATACATTAACGGGGGGTACCCAAACCCTCTCCCATTACATATACATTAACGGGGGGTACCCAAACCCTCTCCCATTACATATACATTAACGGGGGGTACCCAAACCCTCTCCCATTACATATACATTAACGGGGGGTACCCAAACCCTCTCCCATTACATATACATTAACGGGGGGTACCCAAACCCTCTCCCATTACATATACATTAACGGGGGGTACCCAAACCCTCTCCCATCACATATACATTAACGGGGGTTACCCAATCGTCTCCCATTAAATAAATATACAGTAACGAGGGGTACCCCAATCCTCTCCATTACATAAATATACAGTAACGAGGGGTACCCCAATCCTCTCCATTACATAAATATACAGTAACATACTTTCAATAATTAAGCTGGGGACATAGCTCTGTCGCAAAGGGCAGGGTTTAAGAATCAATTTGGTTACCGTCATTTTTATTTATTGTTCACTAGGTACAATTGTTTGTTTGTTACCCTACGTTCACTTGTCCTTAGACGTTTAAACTACACTTGGTACTGCCTAACAAGTGTGGCAGTTGGCAGAGGAACAAACGGACAGCAGTTCTGAGGTGGGAATGGTTGGGTGTTATGGACCCGGAGAGTGACTCCTTGTCTGTTACTTTAGCTTTTCTTTAGGAAGAAAACCCAGTTGAAGATTAGAATTATTTGCAGGCAGAAAAGAATGGGTAAACACTTTTCAAGTCTGCTGCTCCACATTCATATTTGTACTAAACATCTGTTTAAGGCCTGTGCGATCTACCTGTCAGCATCGGTGATCCGTAAGACGTTTGAAACCCAGTGTGCGGAGATCACAGGCTGCGTCTGTAATCAGTGCGTTTATATACTCTAATGTTAGAGAAACATAGCAAGGCCCAATGTGACTGTAATTAATCTTTCCATGGGGACACATGACTGGATTCAAAAGAAAGAAAAGGTGTGCTGGAGCTCATTCCCTTTCTTTTTATCATGCAAGATGACGATTACGTGACCTGTTTCTCCAAGCACTTTCCTGAACTTTCATTGATAATGAATCAGACTGTGCAATATGTTTTTCGTGTAAGAAAAGAGAGATGGAACTAGCTATGCAGAAGATGTCAGACCAACCTTCGTTATGATGGCACGTGTGTTACCGCCCAAAACATGCACTTCGTTTACACTCTGACCTGTTTGTCAATCCATTAGCACAAATTTAGAGTAATGATGTAACAGAGTATACGATAATCTGAATATATAAATCTACAACAAATGTAGCGGTCCAGACACACCTTCACACTACTTGTGTGATCTGCCTGACCTGCAATTATTATTACTAGCTTATTACCAAATGATGGCAATTTAGGTAGTATTTCGAATTGTAAAGTTTATTCTATGAAAAAAAAGTGATGTAATAACCTTTCTCCCATTGAGAAAACAAGAAAACAACAGGTGTCTCCAACATAAGTTTACATAGAGCTTAATAAAAGGCAACCGCAAATACTCCATCAATAATACATCACCCACAACAATAGAGCAACCAGGACCACAGAGCCCATCAATAACCCAGGACCACAGAGCCCATCAGTCACCCAGGACCAGAGTGCCCATCAACCACACAGGACCAGAGTGCCCATCAACCACCCAGAACCCCAGAGCGCCCATCAATCACCCAGAACCCCAGAGCGCCCAACCACCCAGAACCACAGAGCACCCATCAATCACCCAGAACCCCAAAGCGCCCAACCACCCAGAACCACAGAGCACCCATCAACTACCCAGAACCACAGGGCATCCACCCAGAACCACAGAGCACCCATCAACCACCCAGAACCACAGAGCACCCATCAACCACCCAGAACCACAGAGCACCCATCAACCACCCAGAACCACAGAGCACCCACCAACCACCCATTAACCACCCAGAACCACAGAGCACCCACTAACCACCCAGAACCACTGGGCGCCCATCAACCACCTAGAACCAGAGAGCGCCCATCAACCACCTAGAACCAGAGAGATCCCATCAACCACCCAGAACCACAGAGCACCCATCAACCACCCAGAACCACAGAGCACCCATTAACCACCCAGAACCACAGAGAGCCCATCAACCACCCAGAACCACAGAGAGCCCATTAACCACCCAGAACCACAGAGCGCTCATCAACCACCTAGAACCAGAGAGATCCCATCAACCACCTAGAACCAGAGAGATCCAATCAACCACCTAGAACCACAGAGCACCCATTAATCACCCAGAACCACAGAGATCCCATTAACCACGAAGAACCACAGAGCACCCATTAACCACAGACCACCCAGAACCACAGAGCGCCCGTCAACCACCCAGAACCACAGAGCACCCATTAACCACCCAGAACCACAGAGCACCCATCAACCACCTAGAACCAGAGAGATCCCATCAACCACCGAGCACCCAACACCATAGAGCACCCATCAACCACCCAGAACCACAGAGCACCCATTAACCACAGAGCACACATTAACCACCGAGCACACATTAACCACCGAGCACCCAACCACCCAGAACCACAGAGCGCCCATCAACCACCCAGAACCACAGAGATCCCATCAAACACGCAGAACCACAGAGCACCCATCAACCACCCAGAACCACAGAGCACCCATCAACCACCCAGAACCACAGAGCCCCCATAAACCACCCAGTGCCACAGAGCCCCCATCAACCACCCAGTGCCACAGAGCACCCATCAACCACCCAGAACCACAGAGCCCCCATCAACCACCCAGTGCCACAGAGCACCCATCAACCACCCAGAACCACAGAGCCCCCATCAACCACCCAGTGCCACAGAGCGCCCATCAACCACCCAGAACCACAGAGCGCCCATTAACCACCCAGTGCCACAGAGCCCCCATCAACCACCCAGTGCCACAGAGCGCCCATCAACCACCCAGAACCACAGAGCGCCCATTAACCACCCAGTGCCACAGAGAGCCCATCAACCACCCAGAACCACAGAGCACCCATCAACCACCCAGAACCACAGAGCCCCCATCAACCACCCAGTGCCACAGAGCGCCCATTAACCACCCAGTGCCACAGAGCACCCACCAAGCACCCAGTGCCACAGAGTGCCCATCAACCACCCAGAGCCACAGAGCACCCACCAACCACCCAGTGCACAGAGCACCCAACCACATAGTGCCACAGAGCGCCCATCAACCACCCAGAGCCACAGAGCACCCATCAGCCACCCAGAACCACAGAGCACCCAACCACCCAGTGCCACAGAGCGCCCATCAACCACCCAGAGCCACAGAGCACCCACCAGCCACCCAGAACCACAGAGCACCCACCAACCACCCAGAACCACAGAGCACCCATCAACCACCCAGAACCACAGAGCCCCCATCAACCACCCAGTGCCACAGAGCCCCCATCAACCACCCAGTGCCACAGAGCACCCATCAACCACCCAGAACCACAGAGCCCCCATCAACCACCCAGTGCCACAGAGCACCCATCAACCATCCAGAACCACAGAGCCCCCATCAACCACCCAGTGCCACAGAGCGCCCATCAACCACCCAGAACCACAGAGCGCCCATTAACCACCCAGTGCCACAGAGCCCCCATCAACCACCCAGTGCCACAGAGCGCCCATCAACCACCCAGAACCACAGAGCGCCCATTAACCCCCCAGTGCCACAGAGTGCCCATCAACCACCCAGAACCACAGAGCACCCATCAACCACCCAGAACCACAGAGCCCCCATCAACCACCCAGTGCCACAGAGCGCCCATTAACCACCCAGTGCCACAGAGCACCCACCAAGCACCCAGTGCCACAGAGTGCCCATCAACCACCCAGAGCCACAGAGCACCCACCAACCACCCAGTGCACAGAGCACCCAACCACATAGTGCCACAGAGCGCCCATCAACCACCCAGAACCACAGAGCACCCAACCACCCAGTGCCACAGAGCGCCCATCAACCACCCAGAGCCACAGAGCACCCACCAGCCACCCAGAACCACAGAGCACCCACCAACCACCCAGTGCCACAGAGAGCCCATCAACCACCCAGAACCACAAAGAGCCCATCAACCACCCAGAACCACAGAGCGCCCATCAACCACCCAGAACCACAGAGAGCCCATCAACCACCCAGAACCACAGAGCGCCCATCAACCACCCAAAACCACAGAGCACCCATCAACCACTAAAAACCACAGAGCGCCCATTTAAAATGCTGGAATACACGGTGAGCTGCTTTCTGTATAGCCAAACACACAGCAAATATACGTAAGTGGACAAAAGTGTAAAAAAAAAAAACTTAAAAAAAAAAAATTATTTTCTGAAAGGGGTAATTTCCAAATAATTCCGTCTGGAATTTGGTTTTGGATGTGGTTCAAATTTGTCTCTTATCGGCCACAATTAATGCTTTTCTGATTTTACAATGTTATAATTAGCAACGCTGAATCATGTAATTGCTAGCAGAATGCATCTTAATAAGTCACCAAGTTCAAATTAGCTGATGTCGCTCCAGATTTTAATGGCATCATATTTAAGCACACTGTAAATAAATAATAATAATTAATTTGGTTCCAACCATAGAGAATTCATTGCAGAACAAAATAAAACAGACAGACTTAAACTAGCCGAGATGGCGAGCCTCCCCCCCACCCGCCAGGGATCGTTTCATAGAATACATAGTATTTAGTGTTAAACCATGCGGATCACCCTGTACTGTAAGTGCAGCCGAACAGGCCACAAATACACATAAAACACCGCAAATCTCATTAAAGCTGGAAACGATAGGAGACAAAGCATGCTAAATGCATTTCCCAATCAGTCCAGATGGCGCAGGGTCACCCTGACAAAAATATCAACAGGAAAGACAACCAAAATGGGGTTTGGATTATTCTGAGGGAACCACTTAATCATTGTACTTGCTGCTGTGACAGCTTCGATAAGGGATATGTCAACCAGAGAACGGAGCCAGGAATAACTGGCAATATGCCAATCTGGCTAAGATTTGTACCTTCATTTCAGGTGCAGATCTGCTGCCAACTGATGGACAATATACAATATACAGATAGCATTACAATGCAGGTATCCTAGCAGAGCAGACATGGGCCTTACATTGCTGGTGGGTCCTTACAGCGCAGGCGTGTCCTTACAGCGCAGCCATGGTCTTACAGCGCAGGCACAACCGACTTATTCCCCCCTTTTTTATTTCCTTTACGGCCTTATTTGCCCCTCACACAATGATTTCTGATTTCGAGCGTTCACATACCTACATTTGTTCTTACTGTGTATCTAGTGATTAGTCGCTCATCTGTATGTGACGCAGCCCTCCTATATGTGGATTACTATTTTCTATATTCAGTTACCTTTTATCTTGATTTATGGGTGGAACCTTACTGTGCAGATGTGGCCTTACAGCACAGGTACAATTGCAATTTTAACAACTTTGCAATACAGGCATGAGCTTACAATAGCTTTATACTGTGTGCAAATATTTTATAAATACGCATACATACAACTCTATGTATTGTACATTTTGTCATCATTTATGTAAGAAAACAGGTTATTTAAACCGATTTGAATATTACTGATGTAAGGCACAGACCAGATTTAATTTCAGTAAATCCACACAAAATGAGAAAGTGAGAATTTGCCAGAGAACATATTGCTGCACTGCCTAGTTCCATATGATGTTACCTGCACTTGTGCTAGGTGATCTAGGACAGGGGTAGGCAACCTTTTAGCAGCACTGTGCCGATATAGGATTGTGATGTCCCGTAGCGTGCCAGCCCTATTTTTTTAAATTAAGGTGCGTATGCTGCCAGATTCTGCTTGTGTTATTTATACTGCAGTTACTTCGGATTGTTGTATTTGTATGTATATGAGCTATTATATTGTATATATATATAGTTTGTGGTATTGTGTATGATACATATGAATGTGGGCTGTGTATGGGGGCTGCTTGTGGAATTGTGTGTGTGGATGGATATGTCACATTGTGTGTTTGGTAGTGTGTGTATGTGAGGGGCTGTTTGGGGTATTGTGTGTGTGTGTGTGTGTGTGTGTGTGGATGGATATGTCACATTGTGTGTTTGGTAGTGTGTATATGTGGGGCTGTTTGGGGTATTGTGTGTGTGTGTGTGTGGATGGATATGTCACATTGTGTGTTTGGTAGTGTGTATATGTGGGGCTGTTTGGGGTATTGTGTGTGTGTGGATGGATATGTCACATTGTGTGTTTGGTAGTGTGTGTATGTGTGGGTGCTGTTTGGGGTATTGCATGTGAGAGGCTGCATGTGGGGTTGTGTGCATGTATGTGGATTGTTAGCGGGTTACGTTTGTGCGGATTGTATGTATGTTTGCTTGTGAGCTGTTCGTATTATTTGTATGAGGGGAGGGTTATTGTGCATTTCTGTGTAAATCTAGCAGTGTGAGTGGCTTCCCTGGGTTCCAGTGGGGACCAGGCTGGCCAGGTACAGGTCAAGGACAGGAGCTGCTACAGCAGCTGCAGGCTGCTCTACTTCAGTGTGGATTCCCATTCACAAGTGCAGGGAGGAAGTGATCTGAGATAACTTCCTCTATGTGCTGCAATACATAAATTGAGGATTGTCCTTCACCACCTTTTCGTATTAGCAGATATCTGAAGTTTCACTGGGACTCCTGATAGGCCAGAGCATGTTTGGCTGTAGCAGCCTTGAGTGCCGTGCATGGCACTAGTGCCGTAGGTTGCCTACCCCTGATCTAGGAACTGGTTTTGCAATGTTGCTGCTTCATGGCAGGGAGTTGTGTGTTAAGTAGATGTAGTGGAAGAGGAATATTTACTATGAGGTGTATTTTGCAAGCCATGGGCAGTTGAAGCTGTGACAAGCAGCCACCATGAAGAAACCAAGCTATAGAGAAGCCATTTCCCATTCCATCCGTTTCTATTTAATAGGTGTTTCATTAACGTGTAGAAGACACCTCGTCATTTAGCCTTTAGCAAACTGACAACATTATCCCCAGACAACACAGGCATATTCCAAGAGTAGGGTTTAAAAAAGGAACTGTTAATTGCATTAATACAATCCATTCGGGAGTGAGAGATTAAAATGGTAAGGATTATAAAAGGAACATGTTACGTAATAAAGCACAGGGCTCATTATCACTTTGGAACTATACAGTAACCATTAAATAGGAATGGACGTAAAAAGAATAAAAGCTGGTCAATTGAAAGATTGCATTTAATATTACTGAACACAGTGCAGTATCTTACCAAGTCACAAGCTGGAAGATTTAATAAATAGGCAATCTGCCATATTATGAATACATTTAACGCCCGAGTGTTACTTCACTTCATCTCAGTTTTAGACAAACTTACATTGCAGTACTAAGACTGCCTCTAGTAACTAGACAGCCACTAGAAGGGATTCCTCGGGTTTTACTCTGTGCTCTGCATGAGGACATCCAGCATCAACAAAAACCCCATAGGAAAGCATTGATTCAATGCTATCCTATGGGAAAGTCCTAAGTCTTGCACGGCACTAGCTGTGCATTTTTATTAGATCCCCTCCATCGACTGATGTCGGCACCGAGGGACATTGGTGTTGGAATCAGGTAAGTAAATAAAAGATTATTTAACCCTTAAAAATGGAGGAGGGAAAGTGGGGGAGGGGGGGGGGGGGGGGGGAACAGAGGAACAAATTATTGTTACGGAATACATATTAGTATTCCTAAGAGTAAAAACACGCAGCCATTATCCGCACTATGCCAGTTTAATGATTCCTATGAGAAGCAGTAGCTATGGCATTATCATGCATAATTAAGCCAAATTTAAATACATTTGGAGATCAAAGATCTTAAGGAATGGGTATGGGATGGTGATGATCAAGTAATTTGAATACTTTTCCCAGACCTCGACAGAACCAGTGGATACATTGTATTTATCTTTTTTTCTAATTATACCATCGTCCTGTCTCTGTTGGGAGTCCCCCAAGGCTCTGTACTAGGTCCCCTTCTATTTTCTCTTTATACTGCCTCTCTTAACTAACTTATTACCTCATTTGGATTCCACTACCACCTGTACGCTGATGACACTCAGATATACCTCTCCTCCCCGGACCTCTCCCCTGCCGTCCTGCAACGTGTCACTGCTTGCCCTTCTGCAGAGAACTCGAGATGGAAGGATTTCCCCAAGTGAGTAGCCCATTTAGCAGACAGAGTAGCAGAGTAGGACCTGCCAAAGATGGGGTATATTGGCGTTGTGGCAGGCTTTTGTATGATCATATAATTATTTTTGCCTAGATTAGGTGTTTTTAATAAAACTAACAAAATTGTTTAGCACTAAAATAACTGTTTAGTAGATAAGTGAGTGCGCTGGATTTTCATTTTTACTGCTTGCCTTTCTTCCATCTCGGACTGGATGTCCTCACGTCTCCTGAAACTCAATCTCTCTAAAACTGAACACCTTGTCTTTCCTCCTCCTAATACAGATCCCCATCTTTCGCTCTCCCTGCCTCTCCATCCTTGCAAGCGTGCTGTCTTGGTGTTAAACTTGATTCTGGCCTCACCTTTGAGCCTCACATCCAGTCTGTTATCAAATTCCGTAGATTCCACCTTAAAAACATAGCCTGCAACTGCCCCTTTCTTACACAAGATGCTACTAAGGAGATTGTCCATGTTCTAGTAATCTCTCTCATGGATTATTGTAACTCTCTCCTAATAGGTCTTCCCACAAGTCGTATTTCCCCACTACAGTCTGTAATGAATGCTGCAGCTACACTGATTTTCCTCTACTGTCGCTCCTCTCCCCTCTGTCAGTCCTTACATTGGCTTTCTGTATCCTATAGGAGTCAATTTAAGGTACTGATCCAAACCTATAAAGCACTGACCAATTCTAGCCCCTCCTATATTTCTTCATTGATCCGCAGATATGCCCCTTTTTAGTCACTCCGCTCTGCCCATGACCTTCTCCTGTCTTCTGCTCGCACTCGTACGGCTAACTCATGCTTCCAGGACTTCTCGTGGGTGGCTCGTTTCCTTTGGAATAGCCTGCCTGCCGCCATCAGACTCCCCTATGTCTTTAATCATTTAAAAAGTACCTCAAAACCCATCTCTCTAGGAAAGCTTATGGCCTCCTAGAGTAATCTCTACCTCACATACCTGTCCCTTGCTCTCTCCTAAAGGGCAGCACCCTAAGCTCTCCTCCAGCTCTGCTTCACTTCCACCTTATTTGATTGCTACCTACTGTCCTGTTGTGTTTTACGCCCAACCTCCTATAGACTGTAGGCTTGTTTGAGCAGGGCCCTCTTCAACCTATTGTTCCTGTAAGTTTTCTTGTAATTGTCCTATTTATAGTTAAATCCCCCCTCTTATAATATTGTAAAGCACTACGGAATCTGTTAGCGCTATATAAATACCAGTAATAATAATAATAATAATGCAGATAAATGCAAAGTTATGTATTTTGGAAATGATAAATACACAACTATCTTATACCCTAAATATCACAAATTAAAACAATAAATAAGGACACCTAGAATAGCTACTAAGGCCAGTAAGGTATTCTGAGTATATTATTGGTACAAAAATAAAATCATGCCTATTTATTAACTAGTGGTAAGACACCACCTTGAATATGTGCTGCAATGTTGGCACTTGTTAACTAGAAAAAGTGCAGTGTGAGTTACGAAATTAATAAAAGGAATGGAAGATTGTAGTTATGAAGGGAGGTTGACTTGTTTACTTTAGAATTATGGCAGCTCAGTGTTTATGATAACATAATACAAATATATACAGGGCTATTATAAACAGCTCTCTGGTATCCTGACCATTAATAGAACTATCATAGGACAACACAAACATGTGAGACAATTTCACCTACCGCACAGGAAAGAGCTTTTTAAAGTAAGGTCAATAAATATGTCTACAGACTGTTTAAAATCATATTTAATACATTTACTTCACTTCCATATTTTCCATATTTATTGGAAAAACTGAATATTGAAGGATACAATGGTTATTTTGTGGGGTAAGCTTATAGAAAGGAAAAAATCTGATTGCAATTCTGAATTTTTTTTTACCAGTTGGTGCAAAACTGGAAATTGCTTCCGACAGGGTCCAATATCTTCATCACTGTATTAAAGGACCACTATAGGCACCCAGACCACTTCAGCTCAATGAAGTGGTCTGGGTGCCAGGTCCATCTAGGATTAACCCTGCTTGCTGTAAACATAGCAGTTTCAGAGAACTGAGAAACTGCTATGTTTACATATGGGTTAATCCAGCCTCTAGTGGCTGTCTCATTGACAACCGCTGGAGGCGCTTCTGCGCTTCTCACTGTGATTTTCACAGTGAGAAGACGCCAGCGTCCATAGGAAAGCATTGAGGATTGAGGAAAGCATTGAGGATTGAGGATTGAGATGCTTTCCTATGGACTGGCTGAATGCGTGTGCGACTCTTGCCGCGCATGCGCATTCAGCCGATGACGTCGGAAGGAGGAGGAGAGCCCCCAGCGCCGAGGGAGCCCGGCGCTGGTGGAGAAAGGTGAGTGTTTAACCCCCTTCCGCACGGCGGAAGTGAGACCCTGATGAGTTTTTTTCCTGGCACTATAGTGGTCCTTTTAAGACGGCCAAAATTATTCACTAGTGAGAAATCAAAGGGAATGCAAAGTGAATTTTAAATGTAATATAAAAATAACGGTACAATTCTGTAAGCCAGCGATGCTTTATTTAGAAAATAACATTGTGTGTTGGCAGATTTTCAGCTGTAAAACTGAACTAGTTACACAGTTCAATAATGAAAGGAATCGTGAAATGTTCATATTGATGGAAGCCCAGGTTAGATATAAAGTTTGGAGTAAATTGTCTGACGCTGCTTGGAATAAAGAGTTTGCTTTGTTGAACTCAGCTCCTGGTAACCTGGTTACCCCACAATCATACAGCAATTAATACTGTGTATTTTATGTGCAAAATTTCAACATGGGCAATGGGTCAACAAAAGTAAGAAAAAAACCAAACATAATAAAAACCAGTATACTTCAGTAAATATTCCCAGTGCAACCTACTGATTTCCACACAATATATGATCTTTGTAACCTGGCTCCAATGGTTTGCGGCCATCAAAACTAGTTACAAACTCATCATATTACACGTTAAGGCAGGGCTCGACAAATCCCAGGTGCCAGGTCGCGAGGGCGACTGGAAATTTTGCCCTGGCGTCTGGGATTTGTCAGCCTTTTACCTAGAGTGGACGGCTGGGCAAACAATGGAGCCGCCCGGCTGCCCTCCCGCTCAATGAGCGTCGTAGCAGGCCACCATGGGAGGTATGGAGGCGGCCGACTCAGGAATGCTATGTAGTCTCCCGCCCGCGGGAGCATGGAGGGGGCAAGCCCAGGGAGGTATGGAGACGTGCGTGCGAGGGAGCAGTGATCTTCCTGCAGCTCCTCTGCTCCCTTGCGCTGTGTAATGATACCGGGAGCCGGAATAGGACGTCATTCCGGCCCCGGCATCACTGCAGACAGTACGAGGGAGCAGAAAGGAGCAGTAGGAAGACTGCTCCCTCGCACACAGGAATAGCAGCCCCACTGGACCCCAGGGAAAGTCCACTCAGCTCTCCCAAAGGTAGGGAGGCTGGATGAATTAGAATTAAAAATATAAATGTGTGAGTGTTTGAGAAAGTGTGTGTGTGTGTGTGTGTGTGTGTATGTGTATGTATGTCAGTCAGTGTGTGTCTGTTTAGGTAACTGCCTCCCTCCGATCACACGATTGGTGTTTTTACTTACTTTTTTTCCCCACGCCGTGCTGGTTTCGCTGTTGCTTGTCCCACCTCCATAGCGGAGATCGTAATGATCTCAGCTAAGCCAATGCTTTCCCATAGGAAAGCAGTGGGAGGATATTATGCATGTTCTCTATGGGTAACATTCAGCGCCTCAATGTAGAGCACTGACACAGGACTCTAGTGGCCGTCTGAGTGACTGTCACTAGAGGTCTTAGTAGGCAGCAATGTAAACGCTGCCTTTTCTCTGAAAAGGCAGCGCTTACATTGAAAAGGCTACGGAGACAGGCCACAGAACAACTACATTAATCTGTAGTGGTTCTTGTGACTATAGTGTCCCTTAAAAAAAACAAAAAAAAACTGGCTTTTAACTTTTTTAGCTGGCTCCTAGATTCCAAACAAATTTGTCAAGCCCTGCGTTAAGGCCTCAATTAGCTGCTTACTTTGATGACGTCTGCAGTTGGTAATTGTCCATGTATTATTCCCAGGTCCGGTTAATTTTAACTGATCAGACGGATATCACAAGCTGCTCACAGTTAGTTATTATTCTCACACCAGGCTGCAGTTGGTGTTTTTAGCAATTAAAACACCACTGGGAGAAAAAACAATAGCATGGACTAAACCCTGGGAATTCACAGTCCTAATTCCAGTTCCTGACAAGCAGCATTAGGTTTCCTACCATAACAGGGCCATGGTATGCAAAACTAAGTCAGTGTACGTGCCCACACAGACATTGTAAGAGAACAACCAGGGACGAACACCTGCTGGGTTAGAGTAGTTTAAAACAGCAAGTGTTTTGATTCGTTTTTCCCTATCGGATCCGTTGTGGCCAAGGAAGAAAGACATTCATGGTTGTTACTGTTATAAAACAAATTGGTGCAAGCACTGTAAGTGACACGATTCTGAAGGGACTGCTCCAGAGCAGAAAAAGTTCACATCTCCGTAGCTAGGCGATATCCTGTGATTTCTTTGCCAGTCTTTCATAGAGAAATTAAAGAAAGCTAGGACTACCACACGGTGTAGCTGTGGGTGTAAGATTCCCTGCAAGTTCTTTTAGAATCCCTTTTACAAACAGAGAAATCTGGATTCCTACTGTCAAGCAGAGATTTGCTCTAGAAAATAGAGCCAGGTAAAATGCACTGTTCACCCACAGACTCTGGCTTCTATGTGGCTATGAGTTTGGCACAAAGGACTCAAGAAACAAAAGATTTTCCTTGTGAAACAAACATTTGAATTTTTTAAGTTTTTCTATATCCTTTTTATTCTATTAAACACATCACGTGTTAATTAGAGTTAATGTGGCCGATTTAATGAACATGTAACCATGCTGTAACACAGGTGATAATACTTGGTGTCTTACACTGCGTCACGATCTACTTACCTACTCAAACACAATAGTTACACAGCTTACTATCTGAATCGTTCGTGTGATCTGGGGAAGGAAGCAGTGCAGCAAAGTGTACTGAAGCATGAGAACAAGTGGTCTTAGAGATTATTGTGCGTCGCCCATTTAATGAAGGGGGCATTTTTTCCCCTACAAAAGACAGTTCAATTAGAGTCCCTGATGATCAGGAGGCTCTGCAGCCCTTGTCATGCAGCTCATTCGTATGAAAGAAACACCTGTTATAGTCGAATACATTTTTTTTAAACAGAACTGATAGAAAACACAATAGGTGTAGAACAGGGGCTGGCAGAGAGTATGCAGAAATACAGAGATAAGGCAGACTCTTGCAGGCCCGCGATCTCTATGTGTCAAATTAATGGCTGCTGAGAAGTGAACAGGGAAAGAGGGAGAGGAATAAAACATCAGTAAGAAACAACTGTTTTCAATATTATCTGAAGTTGCAGCATTGAGTGCTTTTAGAGGCCATTTCATAGTACATCACTGGCTCTGATTGCAAGCTCAGCAGGCTGGGGGTAATATCTGTTTGGGTGGAAGAAGTACCAATGACATACAGGCCACAAATAAAGAATGTATAGTAAAACCAATGTGTATATTCAGAGTGCATAATCATTTTTAAAAATAATTCATTCATGCACTGAAGGAGCATTAGGTCTGCGTACATACTCTTGCAAACTATATATGCCGAGCTAAAAGGATCAAACATGATCAAAATGTGGCTTTTTAGAAATACTGGCCCCTCTCATTTAGCTCAGTCACTGTGCAACCTATTATGCTACACTGCGATTTAACAAACATGGACCCTGTATATATTATTTATATCTATGCCGATTGAACATTCTTCCAGCACATGTCTAGTTTGGTATTTGTGATCAATAACCAGTCCCCCTTTAACTTGGACCATTCCCATGGCACTTCAAGAGATAATCTAATACAAGTGCTAGAAAATCAGACAATTTACAAAGCCGTGAATAACATCCACAATTACCAGCAGACAATGGGAGTCTAACACTGCTCGTAGCTGGAAGAACATGGGGTATTTTTTATAGAATACAACTAACCCACCAGGTGTCTCCAGGCACCAGTTAAACACAGGGAAAAAATAAACAATAGGAGAGTAACAGGTGCACGAGTCGTGCAAGATGGAAACCATAGCAGAAAAACCACAATGAAATCAGCGGCCAGACCAAGAACAGGGGGCAATGAGAATAACAAAACAATTACTGTGTGTTACAAAACAAATACCGGTATTTTGTTAACATTTGTAACAGTGAATTCACTACAAATAGACTAGGACAGGACAATTGTTTAAACAGAAAGAAGTTACATACATGATTTCTCTGGATCATAACAAGTACAACTTCTGTACAAATTCCACAGAATTTGTCTAATTTCATCTTGAAATGCAGGAGTTTGTAAAACTTCCTATTACACTTGGGTGCTGTGTTATCACGGGGCATATGCCTTCATACACAGATATATAAGCCTGAATACGCCTGTAGTTTAAGGTGTGATTGAGAAAAAGGAAAAGTCATTTTGAAAGCTAAAGGGTCTTATTATAATCAATATATATTATCAATAATTATAAATATTAGTTTTAGGGCCGCATTGTTTCCATTAAGGATTAGCAGTGTTAAGTCTAATTTTCTGAACTAGTGAGAGCCGTTTAGTAAATCCCACAGAGAGTTAATCAGAATAGCCTGGCCTGGTGACATGAGATGCTAATACTACATACTAAACGTCCCAACAATCACAGGCTGCATCTGAAGCTAAGCTGCACAAATAGTTATGTTTCACGCATGTTCTTAATACCAGGAACAAAGAATAGGATGCTTGGCAGGTTGATTGTGCCACCTGGATGGACTGGTAGACGTAAAGCAGCCTGCTTGTGTAGGTATGGATTTATATAGACAATACACAATGTGCCAGGAGCAGTCAATCATTTGCAGTGACCTGTGATTAGGCTCACGTATCTAGGGTGATGGAGGGTGCAGGATGAGGCGACGGAGGGTGTAGGATGAGGCGACGGAGGGTGTAGGATGAGGCGACGGAGGGTGTAGGATGAGGCGACGGAGGGATCAGGATGAGGTGACGGAGGGATCAGGATGAGGTGACGGAGGGTGTAGGATGAGGAGACGGAGGGTGTAGGATGAGGCAACGGAGGGTGTAGGATGAGGCAACGGAGGTTTCAGGATGAGGTGATGGAGGGTGCAGGATGAGGTGATGGAGGGTGCGGGATGAGGTGACGGAGGGTGCAGGATGAGGTGACGGAGGGTGTAGGATGAGGCGACGGAGGTTTCAGGATGAGGTGACGGATGGTGGAGGATGAGGTGACGGAGGGTACAGGATGAGGTGACGGAGGGATCGGGATGAGGTGACGGAGGGATCAGGATGAGGTGACGGAGGGAGCAGGATGAGGTGACGGAGGGATCTGGGTGAGGTGACGGAGGATGTAGGATGAGGGGACGGAGGGTGCAGGATGAGGTGACGGAGGGTACAGGATGAGGTGACGGAGGATACAGGATGAGGTGACGGAGGATACAGGATGAGGTGATGGAGGGTACAGGATGAGGTGACGGAGGGTACAGGATGAGGTGACGGAGGGAGCAGGATGAGGTGACGGAGGGAGCAGGATGAGGTGACGGAGGGAGCAGGATGAGGTGACGGAGGGTGCAGGATGAGGTGATGGAGGGTGCAGGATGAGGTGATGGAGGGTGCAGGATGAGGTGACGGAGGGTGCAGGATGAGGTGACGGAGGGTGCAGAATGAGGTGATGGAGGGTGCAGGATGAGGTGATGGAGGGTGCAGGATGAGGTGATGGAGGGTGCAGGATGAGGTGACGGAGGGTGCAGGATGAGGTGATGGAGGGTGCAGGATGAGGTGATGGAGGGTGCAGGATGAGGTGATGGAGGGTGCAGAATGAGGTGACGGAGGGTGCAGGATGAGGTGATGGAGGGTGCAGGATGAGGTGATGGAGGGTGCAGAATGAGGTGATGGAGGGTGCAGGATGAGGTGATGGAGGGTGCAGGATGAGGTGATGGAGGGTGTGGGATGAGGTGACGGAGGGTGCAGGATGAGGTGACGGAGGGTGCAGAATGAGGTGACGGAGGGAGCAGGATGAGGTGACGGAGGGTGCAGGATGGAATAATATGAGAGGACTATGCGTGTTATCAATAGATGGCAGCACTGCACTCAGGCACATGAAACAGTTAGTACAATGCAATACAGATGCATTACAGTGTACAACAGGGATATACAATATTATGCAGATTATTCGCTAAATATGGAATGTGGAGTGAATGGAAACACAAATTGCTAAATTTAGGCAAATTAGAGAATTTTATTTTCACTCTGCTGCTATCATCACAGATTGCAAGTTTTTGTCAAAATTGTGCATGGGTTTTAGTTCAACGGTTTGGTACTTAGTGAATAGATCCCAAAGTCACACAATTCAAAATTACCAAAACATCACTAACAGGGATATTCACTGAAGTGAGAATTTGAGGTGAATCCAAAAAGTGCATTTAAAATTTAAGGCAAAAGTAGTCGTACTGGAAACAAAGTTGACAGAGAATCTTTCAAGTTTCACTACTCTTTAGTGAATAACTCTGCAAAAGATGTCCACTAACACGCTGTCCATGTCAAACCCTGATGTCAGGCAGTGCATTTCCCATTCTTTATGTGTTCTAGTGGCTTGGCACAAGTGACATTGTCTCTGCATTCCTAGGGCCTTGTGACCCTAAGAACAGTGTAGGGGGTGGTCTCTGGGGTCTGTGGTGTTTGCAGTCCTTCAGATCAGGGTTTTTTGTCCTTATTAGCTGTCGGTGCCCACATGGGGCTCTAATGCAATGGGCCAAGTCTGAGTACTCTGTAGATAGGTACAGGGATGCCATCAGTTAGTTGGTCAGAATTTAAAGCAGATTAGCTATAATTACCGGTTGAATATTCGCCCATTTTCCTGAGTAGTGTATGGAACATAATGGAATTTCAAACTATTTTAACGTAATGCTACTTAAAGTAAAAATGTCAACAGCCAATCAGAACCTCCACACCGGCCAGCTCTCCCCCCGCCACCCCTTAGGTAAGGGGTACCACTTAAGGAGGGCCAGTTCACTCACCCTCAACCATACCATACGCTGTAATACGATAGCTCCACACAGAACTGCCCGACCCGACTCATCTCTAATACCACTCCAGATTAATTACCACGCAACTCACTACCACAAACCTCACGCTCACAACTAAATCCACTACCCATCTTAGACACACTACAACGCACACGTTCAAAAACTTTAAAAAGTGCAAAATAAATATTGTTATGTCTGTTTTCTCCATACAAATGCTTTATGTTGACTAACCCCGCTGTAGCTGTTGGGGCTCAGCAGAACAATATGTTGGATGTTACCTATAATATGCACAACAAAAATAAAGAATTAGAAAAAAAAAAGAAGAACCTTCTCAAATGATTGAAAATGATTAAAGGGATCTGTCAAGAAACAAAGACTTTGTAACAGACTTTGAGTCACTATACAGACAATGACACTTTATCGATGCATTGTGAAGTCAGTTTGCTTGCTTTCAATGTAACTCCTCTTTTTAACCTTCTACTATTAGAGACAATGTGTAGATTAAATGTACACTTGGCTGTGGCCCCCATGTGCACACAGTGGGCAATACACATCATTTGTAAAGCTATTCTAAGGATGAAACCTGTCCCTCTATTTTCGGAATGTAGCTTTGATTATTAGTGTCCATTTGATCCAAATACACGCTGGGTGCTAGGGACTGGATCCATTTATAAATGAGAAAGGTGGTTCTTGCTTCTGCCGAGATATAATTTTATAGCATGACAGGAGGCTTCATATTTGCTTAAGTCTCTCTTTACTAGAACTCCACAGCAGCACATTAACAGAGAGATAAACACCAAAGACAAAAACATAAGGTATCTATATAAGGCTCCTCCTAAGCCACCATTTCCTCTTTCTTTGCTGCTCCGCAGAACAGTACAGGTCAGAGTACCACTGCCTCCTGTTTTATATGGGTGGCTGTGTGTTTAATTACTATATTCTTAGTGTGTTCCTTCTATACCTTTATTACGATTTTTCCTTATTTCTAACTCTGTCTTTGTGGGCTTTCTAATTTAACAGTTTACCTGTCTGCCGTTTTTTACCTATTTATTTTGTGTGTTTGGGACTTTTGATTTCGGGTCCCTTTGCCTTTAATTGTTTTTCCGGTTACCGGGAAGCGGTCACCCGACCGCCTCCCGTGCCGGCTGTCGGGCCCCGGAGTAAGACTCCGGCGGCCCCACTTGCTGGTTCCCGCCCGCCGCCCTTCGGCGCCGGACGGGAATCCTCTCTGCTCTATCCTGCCGCTCTCCTGTCCCTCTCCCTCCCCGCTCACACTTTCCTCTCGGGCGACGTGGAGAGGGATCAGGGAGCCTCTTCGTTCCTCGTGTTCGCTAGCCGCCCTCCCCCCGCGACCGCATGGTCGGTTCCGGGGGTGCGCGGCTCTCGGCTCTTCTGCCTTAAAGACGCAGAGCCTCTTTTCAGTTTATATGTTTTTTCAGTGTATGTGTCCATATTATTCTTTTGCAGGGGCCATTTAAAGTCAATAGGTTTTGTCCTGTGCATGTCCCTCTCCCCTATGCATGTAGTAGCTGTTGCATGTTGTTTTTTCCCTACTGACTGCAGTCTCTTTCAGTGCATGGATACTGTATCATTTTGTTTTCCATGCTTGCTACCTGGCTATGTGGGGATTGATTTGTGCATCCTTTCTGCATGCTCCTGCGTGGGACCCTGCTTGGTGACTTTACCCCACAGAGTTGGGCCTGTCCTGGGGATCAGTTACATCCCTGCCCTGCATGCACTCTCTCAAGATTTAATTGCATGTCGCATGTGATGATTTATGTTCCTGCCTACCCTTGTCACTATGCCGGCACTACCTGTGCCCTTATGCTGGCCAGCCTTGTCTGTGCCCTTATGATTGGCCTGCTTTGTCTGTGCCCCTTGATTGGCCTGCTTTTGTCAGTGCCCCGTGATTGGCCTGCTTTGTCTGTGCCATATAACGCATGCTATTCACCGGACGGCTCCTCCCTGGGATCAAGGTGTGTTGAGCCTGCATGCACTATTACTTGCCTCTGCCATACTAGGGGTGCTGCCCCTACTGCCTGTTACTGATACCTATTATCTGTCTCCTTAGGTGTCACGTACCGTATCTCAGGCGTCATGGAAGCCGCTACACAGGAGCAAAACCTGCAGGCATTGATTAATGCGGCCGTGACCGCCTCTGTGGAGAAAGCCCTGGCGAGGGCTCTACCTCATACTGACAGGGGTGCGAGAGGATCCCCCCTATTGGCAGACGACTCGGCTGAGTCAGACTCTCAGGATAGAGAGCAGGCAAGTGCGCAATTGCGCTATTGGAAGGGTGAAGGCCCTGAACCACGCTCCCGGAAGGGCAAGGCTCCGGCGAAGCGACAGGGTTCGAGGCTGTCAGCCTCACCGGCCAGGCGCCGTCGTAGGTCGGGCGCAGGGGAGGAGGCCTCCTTACCCCCCCCTAATATGGCCGTGTTGGATGAGTGGCGGGCAGACCAGTCCCCTTCGGAGGAAGATGGAGATTGGGACGAGGACCACGGGGAGGACCTCGGTTGGCGCTGGGAGGACGAAGATGCGCCTCAGTCCGATGTTGCGGCCCTGGAGGGCGACGCGTTTATGGATGCTACGGGGCAACCCCTATTTGATCCCCGGTCTATCCGACACCCCAGGTCCTCAGAATGGGTGCTGCCCGACCATTTGGCACAGTTTGTGCACTACTGGGTCCGCAGGCCCCTCGACGGGGAGGCCCGCAAGAAATTGAGGGCGGAATGCCCAAGACCCGTCCTACCGGACAAGGTGGCAACGACCCCGGAATTTGACCCCTTGGTGGCCACGTATTTGACCCGGACGGGTCGGGACCCCAAGAAAGGGGTGGAGCGGAGCCTCCGGTCCGCGCAAGATAAGCAGCTGGACGTGCTGGGACCCCTATGCAGGATGTTAGCCTTAGCGGACGAGGCCTACACGGAGGGTACGACCCTGGATCCAGCCACCATGCGGGACTGGGCGTTACGCTCCATTTGCCTGCTGGGCAATGCCAATGTGGCCCTCTGCACTGAGCGCAGGAAGACAGCTCTGTTCCGCATGGACAACAAACTGTCGGAGCTGGGCTCCAAAGAATTGGGCCCCTTGGCTAAAGGTCTACTGTTCGGGGAACCGTTCATTAAGGAGCTACAGAAACATGTCAACCTGTTTACCTCCCTGGACAAGGCCCAGTCTTCAATGAAGAAGGTCTTTCGGCCACAAACCTCCAGGGTTTTTGGACGGGCTGGACGACAGCGGGGTCGTGTCTCCAGCCGCGGTTGGTCTTCGGGCCGCCACAGATCCCGTGGTCCGTCTTTCTTTCCGTCCTACCAATCCAGAGCCCCCTTCGCTCAGAGGTCGGATAGAGGTCGCGGATACCGCTCCAGAGGACGGGCGAGATTTTCTGCAGGTGAGTACACCTCCTTCCTCCTTCATTCACCCTACTTTGCATGCGGGCAGACTGTTTCACTGCAGGGAAAGGTGGCGGGAGGTATCCTCAGATGCTTGGGTCCTACAGACTGTGCGGGGATATGTCATAGATTTCCACTCCCCTCCGACACAGGTCAGACCCCCGAGGGTCCCCGTCATCGCAAGAGAACAACAGGCCCTGATAGATACGGAGGTTCGGGCGCTGTTCGCCAAAGGCGCGGTCCAACGAGCCCCGGATTCGGGGGGTTTCTTCAGCTCGATCTTCCTCGTGAGGAAAAAGTCCGGGGAGTTCCGCCCGGTGATCAATTTACGAGAATTGAACGCCTTCGTGGTCTACAACCACTTCAAGATGGAGGGAATTCATCTTCTGCGGGACCTCCTACGGCCGGGAGACTGGTTCACGAGGCTAGATCTGAAGGACGCCTACCTGTCCGTCCCGGTGGACGAGGACTGTCGCAGGTTCCTTCGCTTTCGTTGGAAGGGCATTCCATGCCAATTTACATGCCTCCCCTTCGGCCTCAGCTCGGCCCCTTGGTGTTTCACCAAGCTCCTAAAGCCGGTAGTCGCCAGATTCAGATCGGAGGGTGTCCGATGCATAATATATCTGGACGACTTGCTGATCTTCTGCGAGGACCCCTCCAGGCTCAGATATCAGACTCACTCTGCGATATCCTGGTTGGAGTATCTGGGGTTCGTGGTCAATCTGAAGAAATCAGCGTTAGGGCCTTCCCAGACGGTGGAATTCTTGGGTTTCGAAGTCGATGCGAAGGAATGTGTTCTTCGACTGCCCTTGGCGAAACTAGCGACCATTCGAAAGGAGATACGACGGATCTTGCGTCAGGACCAGATCCCCCTCCGGACGTTGGCTCGCGTGGTGGGTCTCCTCTCGGCCTCGATACAGGCGATTTACCCGGGCCCACTCCATTACAGGGCCATGCAACGGCTGAAGGCTCATTTTCTGCGCAGGAGACCCTCCTACGACCAGATGATATCCCTGTCCCCGGACGTGAAGACCGAGCTGCGCTGGTGGCTCCTGCATATGTCCGCCTGGAACGGCAAGGCAATATTCGGACCAACCCCGGACTTTGTGCTGGAGTCAGATGCGAGTCTGTGGGGCTGGGGTGCCACATGCGCGACGGGGTCCACGGGAGGCCCGTGGTCGGACAAGGAATCGGACCTCCACATCAATTGCTTGGAATTGATTGCGGGGTCGTTTGCGATTCGGAGCCTGGCGAACCACCTGTCGGACTGCTGCGTCCTCCTTCGGATGGACAATATCTCGGCGGTGCAATACATCAACCGCTTGGGAGGCGCTCGATCTCGAGCATTGTCGGAGGTGACGAAGGAGATTTACAGCTTCTGCTTCCAGCGCAACATCACCCTACAGGCGGAGTATCTCCCGGGGGTGTCGAACCTGACGGCGGACTGGTTCTCCAGACATTGGCGGGATGCCAGCGACTGGAAACTCCTGCGATCCGTCTTCCTCGAACTCGAGATACAGAGGGGCCCGTTCATTTTGGACCTATTCGCCTCCAGGACGAATCGCCAGACCCAGAGGTACTTCAGTTGGCTTCCGGATCCGGCGTGCACAGCGGTGGACGCATTTCTCCAGGAATGGCCTTCGCAGGGAGCGTATGCGTTTCCTCCGTTCGCTATGATTCCCAGGGTGTTGCTACAAGTGCGACGTCAACGTGTGTCCTTGGTGTTGCTGGCCCCGCTGTGGCAGAGTCAGGCCTGGTTTCCGGAGCTCCTGGATCTCACCTGTCAGGACCCTCTCCTGTTGCCTTCCTCTCGACTGCTCCTCTCGGACCCCCGGGGCAATCCCCACCCGCTGGTGGGAGACGGCCACCTACTCTTAGTAGCTTGGACTCTTTCAGGGGTACCTGGAATGTCGAGGAGTTATCGCAATCGGCTAGAGACCTTCTCTGGGACTCCTGGGCTCCCGGGACGAGGAGGTGTTATCTCTCAGCATGGGGTTCCTGGTGTCGCTGGTGTTTGGAACGGGATACCGATCCCTTTACGGGTCCTGTATCTAGCGTATTGAATTTTCTGTCCCATCTATTTGAACTGGGTCGGTCATACCGCTCGGTTAACGTGGCCAGGTCAGCTATCTCGGCGGCACATGTTCCGCTTCGAGGTT
Organism: Pelobates fuscus; assembly: GCF_036172605.1. NCBI lineage: Eukaryota > Metazoa > Chordata > Amphibia > Anura > Pelobatidae > Pelobates > Pelobates fuscus. The sequence goes on from NC_086319.1 coordinate 8,032,810, forward strand.
CTCCCATTGGCCAGGATCCGCTAGTCTGCAGACTCCTGCGTGGAATGAGACTGGCGCGCCCTCCGGCGCCCAAGTATTCTTCCCTCTGGGACGTACGTTCGGTTTTGACGTTCCTTCAAGATTGGCCTGATAACCAGGACCTCTCTTTTCGCCAACTTTCGGCGAAATTTGCCCTTTTGTTGTGTCTGGTCTCGTTCAGGCGTGTTTCGGATGTCAGGGCATTCGATGTCAACGCTTTCTCGTTTTCTCCGGAGGGGGTTTCATTTAAGGTGGTTAGACGTACCAAGTCGGATTCGACGGTTGTATCATACCCTTACTTCAAGGACTCGCCTAAGCTTTGTGTAGCGAGGGCACTGGCTCGTTATGTTGCGGTTACCGCTCCTTTGCGATCTTCTCATTCTGGGCAGTTGTTGATTTCATATGTCAGACCCCATAAACCGGTCTCGTCCCCTACACTGGCTCGTTGGATCAGATGGCTTTTGACTCTGGCGGGCGTGAATGCGACCTTCGGAGCACATTCGGTTAGGGGCGCCGCTGCTTCCGGAGCGTTTTTGGCGGGTGCTGCCCTTCAGGACATTTTGCGTTCAGCGGACTGGTCACGAGAAGAGACGTTTCGCCAATTCTACTTTAGACCGTCGAACCATGCTTCTTTTGCTTTGCTGTCGGAGCGTTAAAACAGCAAATATGAAGCCTCCTGTCATGCTATAAAATTGTAGATTATACTAGCTTTAGTGTAACTATAATCTTAATTTTATTAATGACAGGAGGCGAATATTTCCCACCCAGTTTGGTTTCTTCCCCCCCCCTTGTTTTGGATGGATCGCTTTGATTGTATTTCTGTTGATTTGTCTGATTACTTGGGCTAGGTTTGGTAATCTGGGGTGATGTTTTGGGGAAGTGCATGTTTTTTATTGTATTGACGGTCATTAGTGATGGATTTCATGTCTTTATTCTATCAGTACTGGATCGTGGGATTTATGTTTTATCAGTACATTTCGTTCACTAATCAGTGTTTTCGATTCTGTTTATTTCGTTTCAGTTTAATGGTTCGACTTCAGTTCATAGGATCGGCCGTTTGGCGGGATAAAGATCAAGTTCATCCATTATCCGAAGTTTTTCCAGATGACATTCATCGTTATGTTGTGAATTTTTCTTTATTTAGTTATTGTCATTGTTGTGTACGTTACGTTGTCGCAGCGTGAAAGAGGAAATGGTGGCTTAGGAGGAGCCTTATATAGATACCTTATGTTTTTGTCTTTGGTGTTTATCTCTCTGTTAATGTGCTGCTGTGGAGTTCTAGTAAAGAGAGACTTAAGCAAATATTCGCCTCCTGTCATTAATAAAATTAAGATTATAGTTACACTAAAGCTAGTATAATCTACAATTATCTGCCTTGTTTCTATATTGTATTTTATTCGGCTCATAAAATCCTGTTCTTATTTCAAGGCTACTTACAGGAACAATGGAATCTGCGCCTGAGATTTCACCTGTATTTCAATTATTTTTCTATCACTAATTACTATTCAATTTCTCAGCTGCGGCACGCTAATTGTGCCAAGAAAAATGGGTGTTCAATAGAAGTAAAGATGTGGGTAAGAGAGTGTATAATGACTGTAAGACAGGGGTGGCAGAAAGGTAGACCCCCCCCCACCAGCTGTGTTAAAACTATAACTCCTATGATGCATGCAGCCTTATGGCAGTTACATTTATACAATAGCTGCACGTCTGCTGATATTAATACACTCAAACATAAATCAAAATGGTTTTAAAAGGACCAAAACTCTGGCTAGGAGCTTATGAGTGACAATCTGCAATCAGCCATAACGTTAAGCATTTTAGTATAATCTAACATAGCCCCCTCCCACCTATTCCAAAATAAGGTGCAAGCAGTTAATTGTAAGATTTTGTTCTGACGGTAATATTCGATGTTTCCTTTCAGAACACATTCCCCTCTAAGTGGATAAGCTTCCCACTTATCATTCGCTCAAAATGACTGCGGCTGTCACTTGTGTACAAAGCGCAATCACTTTAGAAGAGGCAACACCAGTATTTTTCTCTTCACTTTCGAGAAAACACGTTGTGACTACTCGCCATTCAGTTTTAAAGGAGCTTCGATTCCAGGCAGATGAGACTGAACAGAGGAAACATCCTAAACAGCCTTTTGTCATCTGTCAGTAAAAAAAAACAGCAGGGGGGATGGGGGGGTGCGGAAACGCAGTGTAATGGAGGTACATTTTGTGGCTAGGGTGCCAGCTAAGCCACCAATGAATAGTGATCTAACTGCACTCACATTTATCACAGATGTTGCGTCACTTTTTCAGACAAAATGCACGCAGTACAAAAACGAAAATAAGTCACAATTAGTAATGGGCCAGAGTCCAAAAACAAGATTTCACTTTAAGGTACAAGCATTGTGAGCATGCTGTAAGGGGGCTCTTAACGCATTTCATTTGTGTAAGTTGACTTCACAAAGGTAGCCTTCCATGTCCATATAGTCTGACTTAACAAGTAGCCACCTACTATAAACCTCAGCTGAGGCTTTTACACAATCTTTCTAATCTCAAAAGGCTTGTATCGAGCAGCAATGGGTTAATATATCTGTATGTCATATTCACCCAGATATCACTGGTCACAGCCTTTAAGGATCAGTTTACCCAGAGCTTACCCACAGATGCCGGGCGGAGAGGTTTAATCAAAGTAGTTGGCCTATCAATGGATGCAATGAAACGAGGCTGTGAAAGGGTTAACTACAGCTGCAGTCCTATACAGGGATACAGTGAAACCTGACTGTGAAGGGGTTAACCAATGCCATTAGATACAAAGAAAGAAAAAAAAACTTGGAAGGAGTTAATCAGAACACTGAAGAGGTTAAGTTAACACCTTCACACAGTAAAAAAGCTTAATTGGTCAGGCAGAGCTGAAGATGTTTATCAGAGCAGATAAGAGGTTAAATTATATTATCCATCAGTGAATGGGCTAATTATAAATGTTAGCAGTTAAAGAGTTAATGCTACTAGTAGTCAAGGAGTTATACAACTAAGGAGTTAATTGGAGCACTGCAATAAAAAGAGGTAATTTCATAAACCAGCAGGGAAAGAGTTAATCAGTGTAACGGACAATGATCGCCAAAGGGTGAAGAAGTTAAAGGAATCAGTTCACTGTGAAGGAGTTAAAAGGCAGAGCCACCAGTGAAGGAGTTAATGAGAAAATCTACCACTCTGGTTGATTTGAGTAGTGGTGAATGAGTTTATAAGAGCAGTTAGCAGCAAAGAGTTAATTTGATAAATCAGCAGAGAATGAGTTAATGGGAGCATCTGTCAGTGAATGGGGTTAATCTGGGAGACCAGCTGTGATTGGTTTAAGTAGAGTGTTCAGCGGTGAGTGGGGATAATGGGAGCTGCCGGCACTGAGAGAGTTAATGATCCTTTGTTTTTTTGATTTCTGTGTTCCCAGGCATTATCTGAGCCCTGGAGCGAGCGGGTGGGCCCTATTCTGATAACTGATAGGGCATCAGCTGCACAGTCTCTGTGAGAAACAATTGTTCCCATCTCATTGCCGGCATCCTCACTTGTTTGGGAAAAGGTTGTGGAGTCATGGGAAAGCCGTCTGGATCTGGAAACGCGATGTCCTCATGTTTACAAGATGCAGACTAACAGCTACTGCACACACAGACCATGCATTTCACCCCTCTATCGTGCTGCGTTGGTCAGTGCATTGGTGTTTTAACCTGTAATATTTATTATGTGACTAACTGGAGTTCACTCATGGGTTTATTCACTAAACTCTGAATGGTAGTGAATTAAATCAGTGTTTATATTCTGGTCATGAAACACATTTATTAATCTTTCAGCCACTTTTTGACACAAAAGTGCTCAGCTTAACTTCACTTTTTTGTCACTCTAAATTTGTCAGAACCGTCACTTCTCAGAACACTTTGATAAGAGAACTCCATGTCATGGACATCACAGGTCTAAACGGCTACGAGCTTTTTAACCCCTTAAGGACCAAACTTTTGGAATAAAAGGGAATCATGACATGTCACACATGTCATGTGTCCTTAAGGGGTTAAAGGACATGCCAAGAATTCAGTTCCCTTTCAATCCATTAATTACAGCTTACTGTAAGAAATGCTGGCCTGGTGTACCTGAGTAACAACCGTCTATGAACACTTCATCAGAAAACACGCTTCTTTCCAGATACTCCCAGATCCCTACTCTGGAGGGAAACGTGCAGATAGTGCTATTAAATTACCTATGCGTGGCTCCATTCACACACATTCTCTCCCGCCACCTTGGATAAAAGTTCCTTCTGTCATATAAAAGTGACGGACTGGAGGTTTTTTTTATTCCTAGAATATTATATAACTTCTATCCCCAATCTAAGGATGTTTACAAACAGGACCACACATTCTTTCTTCATTTCCCTGTAAAAACATTCCATCCCACCTTTTACACTTTACAGGGTATTTATTTTAATAAAAATCAATGAAATATTCCATCAGATTTCTCCAAGTTTAGCACTTCCCCCATATTTGCTCTTAAAGTTTCTCTAAGTTTCCACGTTAACTAAGAAGGCCACATTCGGCTTTACTTCACCCAAAAGCTTTCTTCGCCTCCAACAGGTCACAATTCTATGAGGAAACCCTACCTTGAAGTCACACAAACTGGCTGCTACAATGTACATCCCCCGCTAAATCAACTTTATTCAGCATTTGGCGACACTGTGCAGTGCTTAGTGTACGCCGCAAGGTTTTTATTTTTAGACATTAATGAGTCACATGTAATTATCATTACCGGATGACCATCTCTGCTCGATATTTGGCAGCACAATCTGCCAGATCAGATGCATCACACAAAATACTAAATCAAATCTATCACCCTCTTATCAAGAGCCTCCCCAAACCTTTCTATAGACACTTTTTTTCATGCTGATGGCCGCACACAGAAAGACGGCAATATGTGGCCTTCTATAAGTAATAAATGTTTCTTACCTGCAGTTTCTAAATTCTACATATTGAAGGATAGATAGCACATATGGTGAAGTATAGACCAACATCAGCTCTTTTCTTAGTGAGCTGCTAAGGCCCTGGGTGAATGTGATACAAACTATGTGCTCAAGCAGGTGAATGAATTTAAATGAGCAAAGCAAAATTAAAGCATTCACTCCTGCAGAAACCAGCATGTTCCCATACAGAAAGGCAACTCTGTGACGGAAGGGAAATATGGGACATTCTTACTGACATGCGAGATGTGGAGACACACAGGTGGAAAGAATATTAATGGTCTGAAAACAGTTTGTTGGCCCTGAAATGTTGATATCTGCCTGAATTAATCATATTTTTTTTTCCTTTCTCCACTGTACAGTGCCGTTGCGCCTTGTTACTTTTATAACTAGCATTTATTAAGCTCCAACACATTCCACAGTGCTGTACAATTGGAGAGAGAAAAAAATGCACGAGTACCAAGATGAAAAGGATGTAGAAAAATACAATTTAAAATGCCCAGCTGTCCCCTTCTCCTATTCACTGACCAGGAATTTAAAAGGGTGTCTTTAGCGAGAGAGCAGATTTCACCAACCAGTAAAAATATCAATATAGGGGTAGTGGGCATGAAGTGAGGTTACTACACCATCAGGATAACGGGGTTGTTTCTGCGCTCAACAATTCCCGATTTAGAGAATAAACCCCCAATGACAGCACTCCACTTTCTAACATTTGGAGCACAGCTTCAGCTTCCATTTATATATAAAAAAAAAAAAAAAAATCAAAACCACAGGCAACATGAATTTAATATATAATAAGACACCGGATACAAGGACTGAAAGAGCAGTGTTTAAAATCAGATCGTTTTACTCTTTCAAAAACTCTAGCACCAGATGACAATACACCAAGCAGGCACAGTCTGCGTATAATGAAGCCTTTGTCACACACAGACCCTGTTTATTTTACAAGTTAATTATTCAGTGTCAATGTCCCATGGGCCGCACCATTTCCTGGACAATAAATTGCAGCCTGTTTATTTAAAACATGGAGTTTGTCTGTAGCTGGCCTGATAGATTAAGCTGCTAGGTGAAAGTCTAAAATGGGCAGCGCTACACTTCCTGACATAGCCGTTCTACATGGCTCATTCAAACACTGCTGTCTGGTACAAACTGGCGGGGTCTAGGTATTGTAGGACTGTTGCTGGGGGCCGTTTACAGAACCCCATGTATTCACTTGCAGGTGATATGTCTCACTAATTTTGGGTAGACTGTTCTAATGTTTTCAGTCAAAGGTTTTGTGTCTATGACCGTTTATTGCATTTTAGAATTAATGACAGGAAGACTGCACATTCTATTTTCCTGGGGCTAATGGGAAGATTATGTAAATTTAGATCTCTGCAAATTAAAGAGACCCGTGACAAAAAAATACAGATACAAAACCCATTATTTGATCTCCAAAGATTGCATTAATTTTAAGGGGACAATTTATTCCTTGCAAATCAGTTTTCTTTAGAGTCCCTTTACCTGCAAAGGAAAGCAACCTCCCTCCCCGCCCAACTACCTTTCTGTACAAGAATAAAAGGAAAAAAAAAACCCAAACACTATATCAAATGTTATATTTAAGACATTCCTGCTCTTAACGGCCAGGACAAGAGAAATTAACTGTGATCTGAAAGAAACAGGGTAAATGCTGGCGAGCAGATATGGAGGTAAAAAGCATGTCTGACAAAGGATCAATTGCAAACAGGACTGGCTCTCACCTGTATCTGCTGCTGTAGGAGGTTAATTTTGTGCTGTTGCTGCAGAAGTTGCTGCTGTTGTCTTGCAATCTGAAAAGAAAATTCACTTTAGAAAAATATATTTTGTCGGTTTATAGTAATGAGGGATAGTAAGAGCAGCATTGTGTGTACAGACAGACTGCTTTTACTACTGCAGTACCCATTTACTAACAGACTGGTGTTAAATTCTACATGTGCACATAAGACTCCAGGCACCATGACCACTGCAAGTTATTGAAGTGGTCATGGTGCTTGTAATGACCCTTTAATAAATTCAGTCATTAATTCTGATAAATTACATCGTTACATATAGAGGGCCCAATGAATAAAGTCCTGATTGCACAAGACAAACACCCAGTATAAGATTCCTATAATGTATCATTCTATTCGTATGTTAAATAAATCTTTCCCAAAAACAAAACCTACAAAAAAAAGAAAAAGCCAACAGTAAAAATCTGCACAAATATTTCCTAAGGACTAAAATCTTACATTTATTAGCTGCAGAACAGATTTCTGTGGTAAATGAGATAATTTCCTTTTACCTAGCACTAACTTGTTAGCGTTGGGCATTGTCCAGACCAACACGTCTCAAAGATGCATCACTACTAGTGAACACCACTCACAAGGAATCAACCTCAACGCGCTCCGTCCTAAGGATACTGCAAACCCCTCCTTTTTACAGGAGGTAAACACACCCCTGAGGAGTGATTCCCCTCCTTTTTACAGGAGGTAAACACACCCCTGAGGAGTGATTCCCCTCCTTTTTATAGGAGGTAAACACACCCCTGAGGAGTGATTCCCCTCCTTTTTACAGGAGGTAAACACACCCCTGAGGAGTGATTCCCCTCCTTTTTACAGCAGGTAAACACACCCCTGAGGAGTGATTCCCCTCCTTTTTACAGGAGGTAAACACACCCCTGAGGAGTGATTCCCCTCCTTTTTACAGGAGGTAAACACACCCCTGAGGAGTGATTCCCCTCCTTTTTACAGCAGGTAAACACACCCCTGAGGAGTGATTCCCCTCCCTTTTACAGCAGGTAAACACGCCCCTGAGGAGTGATTCCCCTCCCTTTTACAGCAGGTAAACACGCCCCTGAGGAGTGATTCCCCTCCTTTTTACAGGAGGTAAACACGCCCCTGAGGAGTGATTCCCCTCCTTTTTACAGGAGGTAAACACACCCCTGAGGAGTGATTCCCCTCCTTTTTATAGGAGGTAAACACACCCCTGAGGAGTGATTCCCCTCCTTTTTACAGGAGGTAAACACACCCCTGAGGAGTGATTCCCCTCCTTTTTACAGCAGGTAAACACACCCCTGAGGAGTGATTCCCCTCCTTTTTACAGGAGGTAAACACACCCCTGAGGAGTGATTCCCCTCCTTTTTACAGGAGGTAAACACACCCCTGAGGAGTGATTCCCCTCCTTTTTACAGCAGGTAAACACACCCCTGAGGAGTGATTCCCCTCCCTTTTACAGCAGGTAAACACACCCCTGAGGAGTGATTCCCCTCCTTTTTACAGGAGGTAAACACGCCCCTGAGGAGTGATTCCCCTCCTTTTTACAGGAGGTAAACACGCCCCTGAGGAGTGATTCCCCTCCTTTTTACAGGAGGTAAACACGCCCCTGAGGAGTGATTCCCCTCCTTTTTACAGGAGGTAAACACGCCCCTGTGGAGTGATTCCCCTCCCTTTTACAGCAGGTAAACACACCCCTGAGGAGTGATTCCCCTCCTTTTAACAGGAGGTAAACACACCCCTGTGGAGTGATTCCCCTCCTTTTTACAGCAGGTAAACACACCCCTGAGGAGTGATTCCCCTCCTTTTTACAGCAGGTAAACACACCCCTGAGGAGTGATTCCCCTCCTTTTTACAGGAGGTAAACACACCCCTGAGGAGTGATTCCCCTCCTTTTTACAGGAGGTAAACACACCCCTGAGGAGTGATTCCCCTCCTTTTTACAGCAGGTAAACACACCCCTGAGGAGTGATTCCCCTCCCTTTTACAGCAGGTAAACATACCCCTGATGAGTGATTCCCCTGCTTTTTTACAGCAGCTAAACACACCCCTGAGGAATAATTCCCCTTCTTTTTACAGCAGGTTTAGCGAGCATATTGGAGCATATTCCACATGAAATCCAAAAAGTTGTGATTTTATAAGGAATATACTCCAACAAAGATACTTCACTTAACCTGTTGTCATGCAAATTCCTATTTTTCTTCTCATAAAGATGCATGGTCTTATTGAGGTTTAGGAAAATGTAATGGATGGGGAATCACTCCTCAGGGGTGTGTTAGTTGAAGTGCAGTATATAAAAAAACACTATAATTATCCGGAGAGCTTTATCTCAATGACATATCTCAATAACGTGGTTTGGGTGCAGCAACCTTACCCTCTTAACCCTGAGATGTAACATTTCTAAGGGTTTTTCCACTGCACTAACCAAGTAGCACTTGGTCACATGGCGTGGAAGTCCATAGGAAAGCACTGAATGCAATGTTTTCCTACCGGGAAGCTTTACTGTGCGATAATGCACATTAGGTCCCCAATCCTCCTGTAAGAGGAGCACTAGATTGGACCATGCCTGGAAAAATGCAATTAAAGTATTTTTTGTAATTATTTTTTATGATAAACCTTGAGAGGAAAACAGAACACGTTAAAAGGACACTATAGGCACCCAAACCACTTTGTCTCATTGAAGTGGTCTAGGTGCAATGTCCCATTCCCCCTTAGTCCTGCAATGTAAAACATTGCAGTTTTAGGCAAAATTCAATGTTTAAGTTGCAGTACTAAGACACAACCAGACACCACTAGAGGCATTTCCGGGAGTTTCCTGGACTTTGCGTCCCTCAAGGTAGACCACTTCAATGAGAATTCCTACTCTTTTCTATGTTTGTTATATATTTTTTGGTGTCTGAGGCGTTTAGTTTTGGACCATTGATTTCAGTTGCATATAGTGGTTATATTTTGTATGATATTCCAGTTGACATGTGGTGCCTGATGATACCAGACAAAAAGAATATTGCCACTCCAGAACAGTGTTCTCCAGCTGTCTGACATACTTGGAGGCGGCCCAACACAGAATAAAACATAAAAAAATAAAAAATGAAAAAATAAAGAATGCATGGACATGTTCTTTGCACCATAACTACTTCTGTAAAGTGAAGTGGTTGTGGTGCTTATAGTGACCCTGTAAGCCCCTCCCCAGCTAACCTGTTCTTGCTGCTGTTTGGCTAACTCCATCTGTTGGCGCTGCTTCTCGATTTGTGAGGCAGCGAGTTTCTTCTGTTCATCGTGCGCTGCCAGCAGCTGCTCTCGTAAACTAGTCAGCTGATTAATCATACCCATTAGCTGTCTCTCCTTCTCAGCAAGGCTTTCTGGGGTCCCTGGGAAAGCAAGTGATGGACATGTTAAAGCAATGCATGTTAAAGGGGAGTCACTGAATGCTCAGTTAGCAAAACCTATACATATTTAAATTAGTTAGCATAAGATTGGGGACCCTGAATGCAGGTATATAGAGAATATAGACATCCACTTATTTTAATGTACCAAACCCTCATTTTAGTGGATATGGTCAGGGTGATTAATAATAATAACTTGTATTTATATATTCTCAAACCACTTTTCAGCACAAGCTCTCAGAATTACCCGAATTGGAATAGATGTTATTATTACCCAATTGATGGTACTCATTTTATCGACCTCGGAAGGATGAAGGGCTGAGTTGACCGTGCTGGGATTTAAAAAGATGACCTTGTGTTTTAAACAGGATCTGTAGCCAGGGAATTTACAAACTGAGCTTCTTCACCAGCTCAGTTGGTAGGGCTATTCCAAATTACTCCATGACTTATGGGTAGCCTTGTATTAACTGCCAAGTAATTTATTTTAAAAAAAGGCCATTATTTTATTAACACAAACTCATTTCAAAACATTGTAGTTTAAAGGGACACATAGTCTTTATGAATTAAGGTGCTTAGAAAGTCCCTTTAATGACACATTATTGGGAGTATTATAGCTGCGGAACACAAGATACATTATAGGACACTGCCACTTTAACACAATGTACATTATAGGACACTGCCACTTTAACACAATGTACATTATAGGACACTGCTACTTTAACACAAGATGCATTATAGGACACTGCTACTTTAACACAAGATACATTATATGACACTGCCACTTTAACACAAGATACATTATAGGACACTGCCACTTTAACACAATGTACATTATAGGACACTGCCACTTTAACACAATGTACATTATAGGACACTGCCACTTTAACACAATGTACATTATAGGACACTGCTACTTTAACACAAGATGCATTATAGGACACTGCTACTTTAACACAAGATACATTATATGACACTGCCACTTTAACACAAGATACATTATAGGACACTGCCACTTTAACACAATGTACATTATAGGACACTGCCACTTTAACACAAGATGCATTATAGGACACTGCTACTTTAACACAAGATACATTATATGACACTGCCACTTTAACACAAGATACATTATAGGACACTGCCACTTTAACACAATGTACATTATAGGACACTGCCACTTTAACACAAGATGCATTATAGGACACTGCTACTTTAACACAAGATGCATTATATGACACTGCCACTTTAACACAAGATACATTATAGGACACTGCCACTTTAACACAAGATACATTATAGGACACTGCTACTTTAACACAAGATACATTATAGGACACTGCCACTTTAACACAAGATACATTATAGGACACTGCCACTTTAACACAAGATACATTATAGGACACTGCTACTTTAACACAAGATACATTATAGGACACTGCCACTTTAACACAAGATACATTATAGGACACTGCCACTTTAACACAATGTACATTATAGGACACTGCCACTTTAACACAATGTACATTATAGGACACTGCCGCTTTAACACAATGTACATTATAGGACACTGCCGCTTTAACACAAGGTACATTATAGGACACTGCCACTTTAACACAAGGTACATTATAGGACACTGCCACTTTAACACAAGATACATTATAGGACACTGCCACTTTAACACAAGATACATTATAGGACACTGCCACTTTAACACAAGGTACATTATAGGACACTGCCACTTTAACACAAGATACATTATAGGACACTGCCACTTTAACACAAGGTACATTATAGGACACTGCCACTTTAACACAAGGTACATTATAGGACACTGCCACTTTAACACAAGGTACATTATAGGACACTGCTACTTTAACACAAGATACATTATAGGACACTGCCACTTTAACACGAGGTACATTATAGGACACTGCCACTTTAACACGAGGTACATTATAGGACACTGCTACTTTAACACAAGGTACATTATAGGACACTGCCACTTTAACACAAGATACATTATAGGACACTGCCACTTTAACACAAGATACATTATAGGACACTGCCACTTTAACACAAGGTACATTATAGGACACTGCTACTTTAACACAAGGTACATTATAGGACACTGCCGCTTTAACACAATGTACATTATAGGACACTGCCACTTTAACACGAGGTACATTATAGGACACTGCTACTTTAACACAAGATACATTATAGGACACTGCCTTTTTAACACGAGGTACATTATAGGACACTGCCGCTTTAACACGAGGTACATTATAGGACACTGCCGCTTTAACACAAGGTACATTATAGGACACTGCTACTTTAACACTAGACACATTATAGGACACTGCCACTTTAACACAATGTACATTATAGGACACTGCCGCTTTAACACAAGGTACATTATAGGACACTGCCACTTTAACACAAGGTACATTATAGGACACTGCCACTTTAACACGAGGTACATCATAGGACACTGCCACTTTAACACGAGGTACATTATAGGACACTGCCACTTTAACACGAGGTACATTATAGGACACTGCCACTTTAACACGAGGCACATTATAGGACACTGCCACTTTAACACGAGGTACATTATAGGACACTGCCACTTTAACACGAGGCACATTATAGGACACTGCCACTTTAACACAAGATACATTATAGGACACTGCTACTTTAACACGAGGCACATTATAGGACACTGCCACTTTAACACAAGATACATTATAGGACACTGCCACTTTAACACGAGGCACATTATAGGACACTGCCACTTTAACACGAGGCACATTATAGGACACTGCCACTTTAACACAAGATACATTATAGGACACTGCTACTTTAACACGAGGCACATTATAGGACACTGCCACTTTAACACAAGATACATTATAGGACACTGCTACTTTAACACAAGATACATTATAGGACACTGCTACTTTAACACGAGGCACATTATAGGACACTGCCACTTTAACACAAGATACATTATAGGACACTGCCACTTTAACACAAGATACATTATAGGACACTGCCACTTTAACACAAGATACATTATAGGACACTGCCACTTTAACACAAGGTACATTATAGGACACTGCCACTTTAACACGAGGCACATTATAGGACACTGCCACTTTAACACAAGATACATTATAGGACACTGCTACTTTAACACGAGGCACATTATAGGACACTGCCACTTTAACACAAGATACATTATAGGACACTGCCACTTTAACACGAGGCACATTATAGGACACTGCCACTTTAACACGAGGCACATTATAGGACACTGCCACTTTAACACAAGATACATTATAGGACACTGCTACTTTAACACGAGGCACATTATAGGACACTGCCACTTTAACACAAGATACATTATAGGACACTGCTACTTTAACACAAGATACATTATAGGACACTGCTACTTTAACACGAGGCACATTATAGGACACTGCCACTTTAACACAAGATACATTATAGGACACTGCCACTTTAACACAAGATACATTATAGGACACTGCCACTTTAACACAAGATACATTATAGGACACTGCTACTTTAACACGAGGCACATTATAGGGCACTGCCACTTTAACACAAGATACATTATAGGACACTGCCACTTTAACACAAGATACATTATAGGACACTGCCACTTTAACACAAGATACATTATAGGACACTGCTACTTTAACACGAGGCACATTATAGGGCACTGCCACTTTAACACGAGGCACATTATAGGGCACTGCTACTTTAACACGAGGCACATTATAGGACACTGCTACTTTAACACGAGGCACATTATAGGGCACTGCAGATGAACAGAGTTTATTCCCAAAGATTTTGTTTACTGAATACGCCTGGTAGTGCTTTAGGGGACCAAACTTTTATTTATTCAAACTACCTATTTTTTCCAAAGCTACTAAATTTATTAGAGAATAAAAAGCGATACTTTCCCCCCAACTTATTTACTTTATAGAACTATCTAATAGCCCCTTCCTCGAAATCACACATTTCTCAATATGGTGAATATAGGACGGGAATGGCAGAAAATAGAAAAGATTAATTGAGTCGTGGAACAGGGCTAAATACTGGGGGTGTGAATTATCGAACCTTAATTGTTTTAATGATTACAATGTTGTGTACATATTATAAAAGGATCCCTGAAAAACTGCGAGATTGTGATGCTTATGATACATTTCCCTCACCCTTCAAACATGCAACTGTAACTGTAACCTCGCTACTGCCATTTGCCTCCAAGATCCTCGAGAGAGTTGTTTATGCAATATTGACAGACTTCCTCAAATCTAACTCTCTGCTTGACCCCCTTCAGTCTGGACTCCGCACTGGTCATTCTGTCGAAATGTCTGTGACCAAAGTATCCAACGATTTAATTGCTGCTAAATCTCAAGGCCATTACTCTATCCTAATTCTCCTTGACCTGTCTGCTGCCTTTGATACTGTTGATCATCAACAACTTCTTCTCATTCTCCGTAATCTCTGTCTACAAGATATTGCTCTCTCCTGGTGCTCCTCCTACCTCTCCCAGTGCTTTTTCAGTGTTTCTTTCTCTGACTCTGCCTCTTCCCCACCAACCACTCTCTATCGGCATCCCCCAAGGTTCTGTCCTTGGTCCCCTACTGTACTCCATCTATACTGCCTCCCTTGGTAAACTCATCAGCTCCTTTGGCTTCCGTTATCATTTCTATGCGGATGACACGCAAATCTACCTGTCCTCTCCTGATCTCTCTCCGCCCACCTTGACTCATGTCTCTGACTGTCTCTCTTCGATTTCCAACTGGATGGCTGCTCACTTCCTTAAACTCAACCTGTCCAAAACAGAACTTTTGTTCTTCCCTCCCTCAAGTGTTACTACTCCCGTGTCTGTCTCCCTCCAAGTCAACAGCGCTACCATCACCTCTACCTCTCAGGCTTGCTGCATGGGTGTTCTTTTTGACTCCAACCTCTCCTTCACCCATCATGTCCAATCAATCGCCAAATCCTGTCGCTTCCATCTCAAAAACATAGCGCGCATTCGCCCCTATTTAACCCAGGAAGCGGCTTCGGTGCTGGTCCATGCTCTTGTTCTCTGTCGCCTGGACTACTGCAATACCCTTCTCAGTGGTCGTACGTGTTCCCAGATTGCATCGCTGCAATCTATAATGAATGCGGCGGCCTGGCTCATTTTCTTGTCTGCTCGCACCTCCCACGCCTCCCCCCTCTGTCAGTCCCTGCATTGGCTCCCAGTTAGATATAGGGCTCAATTTAAAATTCTGGAGCTTGCTTACAAGTCCCTACATAATGCTGCTCCAACCTACCTGTCCTCCCTAATACACAGGTATGTCCCGTTGAGGCCCCTACGCTCTGCCAAAGACTTACGTCTATCCTCTGTCCGTACGCCCACCTCTGATGCTCGCCTCCAAGATTTCTCCAGGGCTGCACCTCCTCTGTGGAACTCCCTTCCCTTCTCCGTAAGACTTTCACCCAGTCTCCACTCATTCAAAAAATCATTGAAAACTCACTTCTTCAAGAAAGCATATCATTTAAACTGTTAGCAGTTTTTTTATCCCCCACCCCCGATGACTCCTCTCCTGCAACTGTCAGAAATAACCTACTAAGTTCTCAGTGAATACTTTTCTAGCAACCTCCTTCGTACCCCTACTTTTACCCTTTGTGTCACTATACCCCACTCCCTCTAGAATGTAAGCTCATTGAGCAGGGCCCTCCACCTCTCTGTTCCTGTATGTCCAATTGTCTGGTTACAATTACATGTCTGTTAGTCCACCCATTGTACAGCGCTACAGAATCTGATGGCGCTATATAAATAATAAAATAATAATAATAATATGAGGCTGTTTGATCAAACACATATTAAACTAAAGCACTGAATTTGAGACAGAAAAAAGGCTGCTTGCCCATCTCCAGGGAATTTAAGCGCAGAAAATGCGATGGCACAGGTTGGATCTGCAGTTAAAGAGTTTACATAAAAACAACATTTACAACCCGCTAAATCAACGCTCTGCAATTTCCAGTGCACACTGCTTAAAAGCTCCACATAATAATTACAGACCCATTGTCTGTAATTGTGTTAAAATGCAAAAAAAAAAAAAAAAAAACACAAGTAAAGGAAGCAAAATAGCGAGACGCTAGTGATAAATATTGAATTATTCTCCTTGGAATACATTGACCAACTGACTCCAAGTTCTCTAATTATGGGGCATTTTTTCCTCGCGCACAATTATTGTGCAAAGGTCAGATGCATTAATGTAACTCAAACCGCGATTCAACAGTCAGACTGTATTAATGTAATTCAAATATTGAAATATATCACATTAACACGAGTACAGAACTTAATGCCAGATAGATTATTAATTACTACTTAACATCTTAACTTCAGCAAAGAACCAAAATACAGAACAGTGATAAAGCTTGGGGGCAGGAATACGTGAATCCTACGCTATTGTGAGCGCTCTATTATGAAAACGTTGGAGTAACAGGCAGGATGCTCTACACCGCATCTCATTGTGTGTCATGCTATGTAATCCCAAAACCGAATCTGCATTTTTCATTTATCTCAAAACTCTGTGTCACCTCAAATATTATCCTCTTTAATCCATACATTAACCCTGCGTAGCATATGCTTTAATTCGGGAGCTATTTGATCAGTGAATGGATTACCTCTCTAAATCCAATGCTGGCAGCCGATGTATCCGTGAATTCTACCATGCAACGGATTACAGACGATGAAGGACGCAGGAACCTGTCACAAGGTCATGGCGCAAAACTGCAGAAAACTTTTACCTTTGCTGTATGACCACACAAGGAAAAGTTTATATAAAAACAAAAACCGCCAGGCAGACACCCTTATCTCGAATGGGAAAGCCAAAAAAAATAAAAATAACAATAACACTCTCCCTACTCCCTAAACACATAAGACTGTGGAACGGCAACTTGCATAACATTTCCATTTTATAAAAATGAATTTAAATTTACAAATCCAGATTAGAAAATAAGGCTGAAGTATCTTTATATCCTTACCATGGAAATATATGGATCATAATAATATAAACTATACAAATACAAAAAAAAATAAGAAGAAGAAATAAAAAAAATAAAACAGTGATATATATCTATATATATATATATATATATATATATATATATATATAAAAAATACACCTAGAAGATAAAAAAAAAGACAGCATTACAGCTGAACGCAGGGCGCTTAAAACCCTGCTCCCTAGTTGTAGTCCCCATGTGAGTGGTTGTAATGTACCAGCTAACCGCATTGCCCTCTAGGTATGACAAGGGTTTAATACTCCTTCAATACAGCAAACTGCTGAATACACAAACCACTAGCTTGATTAGCCCCAAACTATAGCAACCAGTCAAAATTAGACTGTAAACTCCCTTAGCCAGGAAGTGAATTATTGGCATTTCTAATAAATGTCAATGCTTATCCATACAAAATATTAACCCTTGTATTTGAGAAACAGAGAAATGTTGCAGTTGACAAACAAATTGCAAAATGTAGGACTAATTAAAAGATGGTAATATAATTAGTTCTTTATATTGTGACTGATTTGTTTCAATGAGAACTGACATAACCAACTAAAATGAAGATTCTCTTTGAAAACTCTAAAAACGAACTAATTCAAGTGAACAAACTCCTTACGTGGTGATTGGACAAGTTCAGAAACCGAATGACACCAGCATGAATTCTATGTATTAGAGATACGAAGGGGTAAATCTGTGCAGGGTAAGAGGAAAGGGGAGGTTAGATATGAAGGGGTAGATATGTGCAAATTAGAGATAGGAAGAGGTAGATCTGTGCAGGGTAAAAGGAAGGGGCAGGTTAGATATGACGGGGTAGATCTGTGTATGGTAATAGATAGGGGCAAGTTCAATAGGACTATACGATCTGTGTAGGGTAATAAGAAGGGGCAGGCTATATAAGAAAATGTAGATTTGTCCAGGGTAAGAGATAGGGGTAGGCTAGATAGAAAGTGGCTGCAGATCTGTGCAGGGTAATAGGAAGGGGCAGGCTAGATAGGAAGTGGGTAGATCAGTGCAGTGTAATAGGAAGAAGCAGGTTAGATAGGATGGGTTACATCAGTGCAGGGTAATAGGAAGGGGCAGGTTAAATGGGATGGGGTAGATCAGTGCAGGGTAAAAGGAAGAAGCATGTTAGATAGGATAGGTTCCATCAGTGCAGGGTAATAGGAAGGGGCAGGTTAAATAGGATGGGGTAGATCAGTGCAGGGTAATAGGAAGGGGCAGGTTAGATATGATGGGGTAGATCTGTGTATGGTAATAGATAGGGGCAAGTTCAATAGGACTATACGATCTGTGCAGAGTAATAAGAAGGGGTAGGCTATATAAGAAAATGTAGATTTGTCCAGGGTAAGAGATAGGGGTAGGCTAGATAGAAAGTGGCTGCAGATCTCCAGACCCCTCCAGCTAAAAGTCGTAAATAGACTGAATAAACAGAGGACCTCTACATATTACATGAAATTTCCCATCAAGGGTAAATATTCCCCTTTGCAGCTGCTACAATGCCTTGTGTTAAGTCAGTTTAAATTGTTTAACTTGTTTGGAAACCCCAATAATGTCATAAATGAAAGAGAAGTGAATCCCATTAAGTTGAAGTCAAACAGAAGGAAATCCCATTAAGATTAGGTACAAACAGGTGCTCGAAGAGACTCAGAACAGAGGAGTTTATTAATAGAAAGAACAAAACAGCTTCTAATTTCTTAATAAATCTTAAGCTACGAAAACCATTTATTGCCACATTATTATTATTTTTATTATTTATAAAGCGCCAACAAATTCCACAGCGCTGTACAATGGGTGGACTAACAGACACGTAATTACCACATGAAACGTAGGGCAATGTACAGCTCTCTAAATTAATCTCTAGAAATGACTTAAAACAAGATTAAAGTTGGTTGTGGTTTTAATCATAACTGTATCGTGACAACGACAGACGTGAATAAAATATATTGGGGTTCTAAAATTACCTTTGACATATTTGAGAAAAAAAAAAAAAAAGTGTAATGGCCAAGAAATGGTCCTGTGAATTTATTACAATTTTTACAGGCTTCTTCGTTACGTTATGTTTTTATTTTCCACGTCTGCTTTATTAAGGGATGAAGATGACATATTTTAATAATTCCCTGAACTTGTTGTGATTAAACATGTTTTCTGGAAATGAATCAGTCTCAGGTTGGAATGCGTATAATTTACCTAAAACACAGCTTTCAAGTTTTTCCAGAATGGCGTAAAAAGCCCCAGTCAGGCCTAAATGAACGGACAAAGAAAGCACATGTGTGTGTCAAATAGCTGAAAGTACACACCGCTGCTGTTGTCTCACTAAATACAGCTGCAGCACAGCTGAAGCATTGTTTGCCAGCTCCCTGGCCAGCGCTGCCATGAAAGACTTGTTCTCCAGCAGTAAATTATTAGTCCTTTGACCCTCTCCCCAAGAACCTGCAAGTTTAATTCATTAGCCCTAGAGGATGAGCCTCCATTCTGTGCAAACTCTGTGCTCACAATAGACAATGACTGACACTATTGCGCTGTGAAAAGAAACAATAAAACAAGACCTGTTTTCACAGCTTTCTAACAAATCTGCTTCACAACTATTAACCAAGCAGATCTCCCCCCCCCCCCAGCCCTCACTTAGACAAAGACAGGAGCTACAGAAGCAAAATTAAAAGCCAGGTGAAAGAATCATCTAGTTCCAGTACCTATGGTTCTGGTAGAAAGGGCAAGATATTAACACTTTACTATGGCACCAAGACTATTCTTAATCCCTTCAAAAAGTCTGTATTTTAGAGGCAATCAGAACGGGGTGAGTTCTGTTATGATTCTGTCACTGGAAATGTAGGCAGATAATTAAAATAAAGTTCCAGTCATGGTATGTTCTTCCCCGTCTCTGTTTTATTGGGCTTTGCCATAACCACTTGTTCTCAGGAAAAAAAAAATCTTGTCAATTGTAGTTACAAGATCCCTTGAGGAAAAAGGAATTAGACAGATAACGTTTGCAGCGCCGAATGAAAATGAACTTTTCATTACTTCCACTGTCTGCAAATGTAATTTTATGCAACAACTCTGTGCGTGATAGTACCATTAAAATGATGATTTGCTGATTGTCTATGAAATGGATTGTTTCGGTTTCAAAGAACAAATTGACGTTTATAAAGACCCCCCCTCAGACGCAGTGCATGATCTGTGATTTTATTCCCATAAACAGATAGACAAGTAAACATTGCAATGTAAATAAAGAGTTTTATCTGCAAGTGTGTTATTATAACAAGTGTGTTATTATAACAAGTGTGTTATTTAGAAACATGCATATCAGGCCTACATAAAAAAAAAGTCAGTTGCATCAGTTAAATAACCATAAAAGCTGTTATGAGGCTAAATCTCTTTAAAGTACTTAGTTGGGGTAGTTAGGCATTGTAAGTCTGGAATAAAGGTTGAGTGGAAGCCCCAGACCTTTCTTATTACATATCTCGTGTTGTGTAACCATAGCCACCCACTAATATGACTATCTCAGAGTCACTGATTATCTGCTATTAATTCTGAAAGGCTCAGACTTAATGTCTTTGAAAAACTTTGATGTTTTTTTTCTTCACCAGACTGAAGGATCTATATATTGAAAGGGACCGTCACACATTGTGTTTAAATGAAAGCACATGCTACGCACAGATAGGAGTGTGTAAAAACTTACAAGCTCTTTACATTCCGTACCCACATGGCCCCTATTAGCAAAGACGGACAGTTTCCTGCTTAGCCTCAATAACTCTGTAATACAAGTGGTGGAGACAGGACACGCCCACTGCGTGATACCCCAATGTTCGTGTGCTAGCAAGGTAACATCAGCTATAAAGGCAGTTTTGGTAGCAGAGTTCCTTTATGTCTTAATTCAAACAAACTGCACATCGTGTTGCATTAAATTTACTAAAAGGTCATTAAATATGAATAGTGCAAAGGATGAACATTAACAGGGGTATTCATTAAAAGTTAGAATTGCCGGGATATCAAATTTAAGGCAAAAATAGCTCAACTGGAAACATTCTCCAAGTTTCGAATGCTTTCAGACTGGCTATATTGGCCTACACTTTGAAATGAACTTTCAATTCACTTTGCTTTCCCTACAATTCTCACTTTCGTGAAAAGCCATGACTACCTTTGGCATTCCGCCTCCTGCTGGCTGACTGAGTGTTTTGCAGAAAGACATCTTCAATGGCTGACATTGAGGGTTTAAAAAGGCTCTGCAGCACCCACGAGTCATAACATACAAATAACATATTTAACATTTACTCACCGGTCCTGCAACATCAGATCAATGAATAAAACGTAAACAATCAAACTGAACAAGAAGCCAGCTTTCAATGGGGGGGGGGGGGGGGGGGGAATAAGAACATTTCCAAGTGTTGCAGAATTACAGTGGCTTACCTTTTATGTCGCCCAGATTGCCTGCTCCCATGGCAAGAAGTTTATCTTTCCAATCCTTAGACAAAAGCTTTTCAATGCACGGGGTTTCTAGACAGAAAAGGAAAAAGGAGGTTAAATTTAAAGAACTCTATCACAATAAACTATGAAAAAGGGGAACCAAAAAATGCATTGTATGGATTTACAAAGACTACACTAAAAAGAGGCAATTAGAAGCAGTACCGACCCTACCATATAATAATCCCATTACTGGCAGTGTCCTGGTACCTGATTAATGCTGGATTATTATTTCATTAGAAGCAGTAGTGACCCTACCATATAATAATCCCATTACTGGCAGTGTCCTGGTACCTGATTAATGCTGGATTATTATTTCATTAGAAGCAGTACCGACCCTACCATATAATAATCCCATTACTGGCAGTGTCCCGGTACCTGATTAATGCTGGATTATTATTTCATTAGAAGCAGTACCGACCCTACCATATAATAATCCCATTACTGGCAGTGTCCTGGTACCTGATTAATGCTGGATTATTATTTCATTAGAAGCAGTACCGATCCTACCATATAATAATCCCATTACTGGCAGTGTCCTGGTACCTGATTAATGCTGGATTATTATTTCATTAGAAGCAGTACCGACCCTACCATATAATAATCCCATTACTGGCAGTGTCCTGGTACCTGATTAATGCTGGATTATTATTTCATTAGAAGCAGTACCGACCCTACCATATAATAATCCCATTACTGGCAGTGTCCCGGTACCTGATTAATGCTGGATTATTATTTCATTAGAAGCAGTACCGATCCTACCATATAATAATCCCATTACTGGCAGTGTCCCGGTACCTGATTAATGCTGGATTATTATTTCATTAGAAGCAGTAGTGACCCTACCATATAATAATCCCATTACTGGCAGTGTCCCGGTACCTGATTAATGCTGGATTATTATTTCATTAGAAGCAGTAGTGACCCTACCATATAATAATCCCATTACTGGCAGTGTCCTGGTACCTGATTAATGCTGGATTATTATTTCATTAGAAGCAGTACCGACCCTACCATATAATAATCCCATTACTGGCAGTGTCCTGGTACCTGATTAATGCTGGATTATTATTTCATTAGAAGCAGTAGTGACCCTACCATATAATAATCCCATTACTGGCAGTGTCCTGGTACCTGATTAATGCTGGATTATTATTTCATTAGAAGCAGTAGTGACCCTACCATATAATAATCCCATTACTGGCAGTGTCCTGGTACCTGATTAATGCTGGATTATTATTTCATTAGAAGCAGTAGTGACCCTACCATATAATAATCCCATTACTGGCAGTGTCCTGGTACCTGATTAATGCTGGATTATTATTTCATTAGAAGCAGTAGTGACCCTACCATATAATAATCCCATTACTGGCAGTGTCCTGGTACCTGATTAATGCTGGATTATTATTTCATTAGAAGCAGTACCGATCCTACCATATAATAATCCCATTACTGGCAGTGTCCCGGTACCTGATTAATGCTGGATTATTATTTCATTAGAAGCAGTAGTGACCCTACCATATAATAATCCCATTACTGGCAGTGTCCCGGTACCTGATTAATGCTGGATTATTATTTCATTAGAAGCAGTAGTGACCCTACCATATAATAATCCCATTACTGGCAGTGTCCTGGTACCTGATTAATGCTGGATTATTATTTCATTAGAAGCAGTACCGACCCTACCATATAATAATCCCATTACTGGCAGTGTCCTGGTACCTGATTAATGCTGGATTATTATTTCATTAGAAGCAGTAGTGACCCTACCATATAATAATCCCATTACTGGCAGTGTCCTGGTACCTGATTAATGCTGGATTATTATTTCATTAGAAGCAGTAGTGACCCTACCATATAATAATCCCATTACTGGCAGTGTCCTGGTACCTGATTAATGCTGGATTATTATTTCATTAGAAGCAGTAGTGACCCTACCATATAATAATCCCATTACTGGCAGTGTCCTGGTACCTGATTAATGCTGGATTATTATTTCATTAGAAGCAGTAGTGACCCTACCATATAATAATCCCATTACTGGCAGTGTCCTGGTACCTGATTAATGCTGGATTATTATTTCATTAGAAGCAGTAGTGACCCTACCATATAATAATCCCATTACTGGCAGTGTCCTGGTACCTGATTAATGCTGGATTATTATTTCATTAGAAGCAGTACCGACCCTACCATATAATAATCCCATTACTGGCAGTGTCCTGGTACCTGATTAATGCTGGATTATTATTTCATTAGAAGCAGTAGTGACCCTACCTTATAATAATCCCATTACTGGCAGTGTCCTGGTACCTGATTAATGCTGGATTATTATTTCATTAGAAGCAGTAGTGACCCTACCCTATAATAATCCCATTACTGGCAGTGTCCTGGTACCTGATTAATGCTGGATTATTATTTCATTAGAAGCAGTACCGACCCTACCATATAATAATCCCATTACTGGCAGTGTCCCGGTACCTGATTAATGCTGGATTATTATTTCATTAGAAGCAGTAGTGACCCTACCATATAATAATCCCATTACTGGCAGTGTCCTGGTACCTGATTAATGCTGGATTATTATTTCATTAGAAGCAGTACCGACCCTACCATATAATAATCCCATTACTGGCAGTGTCCTGGTACCTGATTAATGCTGGATTATTATTTCATTAGAAGCAGTAGTGACCCTACCCTATAATAATCCCATTACTGGCAGTGTCCTGGTACCTGATTAATGCTGGATTATTATTTCATTAGAAGCAGTACCGACCCTACCATATAATAATCCCATTACTGGCAGTGTCCTGGTACCAGATTAATGCTGGATTATTATTTCATTAGAAGCAGTACTGACCCTACCCTATAATAATCCCATTACTGGCAGTGTCCCGGTACCTGATTAATGCTGGATTATTATTTCATTAGAAGCAGTACCGACCCTACCATATAATAATCCCATTACTGGCAGTGTCCCGGTACCTGATTAATGCTGGATTATTATTTCATTAGAAGCAGTACCGACCCTACCATATAATAATCCCATTACTGGCAGTTTCCTGGTACCTGATTAATGCTGGATTATTATTTCATTAGAAGCAGTACTGACCCTACCATATAATAATCCCATTACTGGCAGTGTCCTGGTACCTGATTAATGCTGGATTATTATTTCATTAGAAGCAGTACCGACCCTACCATATAATAATCCCATTACTGGCAGTGTCCTGGTACCTGATTAATGCTGGATTATTATTTCATTAGAAGCAGTAGTGACCCTACCATATAATAATCCCATTACTGGCAGTGTCCCGGTACCTGATTAATGCTGGATTATTATTTCATTAGAAGCAGTAGTGACCCTACCATATAATAATCCCATTACTGGCAGTGTCCTGGTACCTGATTAATGCTGGATTATTATTTCATTAGAAGCAGTACTGACCCTACCATATAATAATCCCATTACTGGCAGTGTCCCGGTACCTGATTAATGCTGGATTATTATTTCATTAGAAGCAGTACTGACCCTACCATATAATAATCCCATTACTGGCAGTGTCCTGGTACCTGATTAATGCTGGATTATTATTTCATTAGAAGCCGTACCGATCCTACCATATAATAATCCCATTACTGGCAGTGTCCTGGTACCTGATTAATGCTGGATTATTATTTCATTAGAAGCAGTACCGACCCTACCATATAATAATCCCATTACTGGCAGTGTCCTGGTACCTGATTAATGCTGGATTATTATTTCATTAGAAGCAGTAGTGACCCTACCATATAATAATCCCATTACTGGCAGTGTCCCGGTACCTGATTAATGCTGGATTATTATTTCATTAGAAGCAGTACTGACCCTACCATATAATAATCCCATTACTGGCAGTGTCCTGGTACCTGATTAATGCTGGATTATTATTTCATTAGAAGCAGTACTGACCCTACCATATAATAATCCCATTACTGGCAGTGTCCTGGTACCTGATTAATGCTGGATTATTATTTCATTAGAAGCAGTACCGACCCTACCATATAATAATCCCATTACTGGCAGTGTCCTGGTACCTGATTAATGCTGGATTATTTTTTCATTAGAAGCAGTACCGACCCTACCATATAATAATCCCATTACTGGCAGTGTCCCGGTACCTGATTAATGCTGGATTATTATTTCATTAGAAGCAGTAGTGACCCTACCATATAATAATCCCATTACTGGCAGTGTCCTGGTACCTGATTAATGCTGGATTATTATTTCATTAGAAGCAGTACCGACCCTACCATATAATAATCCCATTACTGGCAGTGTCCTGGTACCTGATTAATGCTGGATTATTATTTCATTAGAAGCAGTACCGACCCTACCATATAATAATCCCATTACTGGCAGTGTCCTGGTACCTGATTAATGCTGGATTATTATTTCATTAGAAGCAGTAGTGACCCTACCCTATAATAATCCCATTACTGGCAGTGTCCCGGTACCTGATTAAAGCTGGATTATTATTTCATTAGAAGCAGTAGTGACCCTACCATATAATAATCCCATTACTGGCAGTGTCCTGGTACCTGATTAATGCTGGATTATTATTTCATTAGAAGCAGTACCGACCCTACCATATAATAATCCCATTACTGGCAGTGTCCCGGTACCTGATTAATGCTGGATTATTATTTCATTAGAAGCAGTAGTGACCCTACCATATAATAATCCCATTACTGGCAGTGTCCCGGTACCTGATTAATGCTGGATTATTATTTCATTAGAAGCAGTACTGACCCTACCATATAATAATCCCATTACTGGCAGTGTCCTGGTACCTGATTAATGCTGGATTATTATTTCATTAGAAGCAGTACTGACCCTACCATATAATAATCCCATTACTGGCAGTGTCCCGGTACCTGATTAATGCTGGATTATTATTTCATTAGAAGCAGTACTGACCCTACCATATAATAATCCCATTACTGGCAGTGTCCTGGTACCTGATTAATGCTGGATTATTATTTCATTAGAAGCAGTACCGACCCTACCATATAATAATCCCATTACTGGCAGTGTCCCGGTACCTGATTAATGCTGGATTATTATTTCATTAGAAGCAGTAGTGACCCTACCATATAATAATCCCATTACTGGCAGTGTCCTGGTACCTGATTAATGCTGGATTATTATTTCATTAGAAGCAGTAGTGACCCTACCATATAATAATCCCATTACTGGCAGTGTCCCGGTACCTGATTAATGCTGGATTATTATTTCATTAGAAGCAGTACCGACCCTACCCTATAATAATCCCATTACTGGCAGTGTCCCGGTACCTGATTAATGCTGGATTATTATTTCATTAGAAGCAGTACTGACCCTACCATATAATAATCCCATTACTGGCAGTGTCCTGGTACCTGATTAATGCTGGATTATTATTTCATTAGAAGCAGTACCGACCCTACCATATAATAATCCCATTACTGGCAGTGTCCTGGTACCTGATTAATGCTGGATTATTATTTCATTAGAAGCAGTACCGACCCTACCATATAATAATCCCATTACTGGCAGTGTCCTGGTACCTGATTAATGCTGGATTATTATTTCATTAGAAGCAGTACCGATCCTACCATATAATAATCCCATTACTGGCAGTGTCCTGGTACCTGATTAATGCTGGATTATTATTTCATTAGAAGCAGTAGTGACCCTACCCTATAATAATCCCATTACTGGCAGTGTCCTGGTACCTGATTAATGCTGGATTATTATTTCATTAGAAGCAGTACCGACCCTACCATATAATAATCCCATTACTGGCAGTGTCCCGGTACCTGATTAATGCTGGATTATTATTTCATTAGAAGCAGTACCGACCCTACCATATAATAATCCCATTACTGGCAGTGTCCTGGTACCTGATTAATGCTGGATTATTATTTCATTAGAAGCAGTACCGACCCTACCCTATAATAATCCCATTACTGGCAGTGTCCCGGTACCTGATTAATGCTGGATTATTATTTCATTAGAAGCAGTACCGACCCTACCATATAATAATCCCATTACTGGCAGTGTCCCGGTACGTGATTAATGCTGGATTATTATTTCATTAGAAGCAGTACTGACCCTACCATATAATAATCCCATTACTGGCAGTGTCCTGGTACCTGATTAATGCTGGATTATTATTTCATTAGAAGCAGTACTGACCCTACCCTATAATAATCCCATTACTGGCAGTGTACTGGTACCGGATTAATGCTGGATTATTATTTCATTAGAAGCAGTACCGACCCTACAATATAATAATCCCATTACTGGCAGTGTCCCGGTACCTGATTAATGCTGGATTATTATTTCATTAGAAGCAGTAGTGACCCTACCATATAATAATCCCATTACTGGCAGTGTCCTGGTACCTGATTAATGCTGGATTATTATTTCATTAGAAGCAGTAGTGACCCTACCATATAATAATCCCATTACTGGCAGTGTCCTGGTACCTGATTAATGCTGGATTATTATTTCATTAGAAGCAGTAGTGACCCTACCATATAATAATCCCATTACTGGCAGTGTCCCGGTACCTGATTAATGCTGGATTATTATTTCATTAGAAGCAGTACTGACCCTACCATATAATAATCCCATTACTGGCAGTGTCCTGGTACCTGATTAATCCTGGATTATTATTTCATTAGAAGCAGTACCGACCCTACCCTATAATAATCCCATTACTGGCAGTGTCCCGGTACCTGATTAATGCTGGATTATTATTTCATTAGAAGCAGTAGTGACCCTATCATATAATAATCCCATTACTGGCAGTGTCCTGGTACCTGATTAATGCTGGATTATTATTTCATTAGAAGCAGTAGTGACCCTACCATATAATAATCCCATTACTGGCAGTGTCCCGGTACCTGATTAATGCTGGATTATTATTTCATTAGAAGCAGTACCGACCCTACCATATAATAATCCCATTACTGGCAGTGTCCTGGTACCTGATTAATGCTGGATTATTATTTCATTAGAAGCAGTAGTGACCCTGCCATATAATAATCCCATTACTGGCAGTGTCCTTGTACCTGATTATTTCATTAGAAGCAGTACCGACCCTACCATATAATAATCCCATTACTGGCAGTGTCCCGGTACCTGATTAATGCTGGATTATTATTTCATTAGAAGCAGTACCGACCCTACCATATAATAATCCCATTACTGGCAGTGTCCTGGTACCTGATTAATGCTGGATTATTATTTCATTAGAAGCAGTACCGACCCTACCCTATAATAATCCCATTACTGGCAGTGTCCCGGTACCTGATTAATGCTGGATTATTATTTCATTAGAAGCAGTACCGACCCTACCATATAATAATCCCATTACTGGCAGTGTCCCGGTACCTGATTAATGCTGGATTATTATTTCATTAGAAGCAGTACCGACCCTACCATATAATAATCCCATTACTGGCAGTGTCCTGGTACCTGATTAATGCTGGATTATTATTTCATTAGAAGCAGTACCGATCCTACCATATAATAATCCCATTACTGGCAGTGTCCTGGTACCTGATTAATGCTGGATTATTATTTCATTAGAAGCAGTAGTGACCCTACCATATAATAATCCCATTACTGGCAGTGTCCTGGTACCTGATTAATGCTGGATTATTATTTCATTAGAAGCAGTAGTGACCCTACCATATAATAATCAGCAAATATATCTGCATTTTTTGCAGTACTAATCCTACCCACAAACTCCAGGCCGGGTCGTTACCGTTAACACCACATATACCTTTGCACGTTAGGACACTAACGGCGGTTTTATTAAGGTCCATTAATAATGAATTTGGCTGTGCAGCTCCTCACAGTGGGAAGTATAGGGTAGATTGATTACTGTTTTGGTAAATGCTTTGTAGCAATTGTTAATGACACAAATGTTATCTGCATTCTTTCAGATGAAAGTTTGGCAAATAATCCAAGTTCAAATGTTTTACAAATAATGGCCAAATTTTACTCTGAACAATTGTAGCATCTCTATACGTCTGATACCTTTAGAAACATATTTGCACAAAGTAGTAATTACTTCCTCAAAAAGCCTTGATCTGAAATTCACTGGCAGTTACAAGAATAGCTCACTATATTAATTTCTATAAAGCAGGTTCTGCGTACATAAGGATAGCTAAATGTAGTTTTCTTTGTTTTGCTGGCTGTTCATTAATATTAGGTAGCATTAAACAATGCTACAGATTAATCAGAATGTATCTTCTACTTGGTTTAGCGCACAGGCCACCTGCGCAGTGATAAATACTCCAAATAAAATGCAGTTTTCTGATGGACCTTCACATACAGCATAGCAAGTGGGGAAGTCAGTTATTTTACATTTGATCCCCTCGTTAATCATGTCAAAAATATCGAGTTTACTTTGTTAACTATTTGTGGGGAGAGACATGATCACAGGGCTAAATCGGGACATGGTGAACTCATTGCAGGCTATTTGTGGTACTAAAAGAATCTAAGAGGATGCAACAATCTTGAGATAAGTTGACTCTGCAACCTAAAACCTTGGCCACAAAAATATCCCTTCACAAGCCACATAAACCCACTAAAGATTAGCACATTGAATGTCAGAACAGTGAACTGCTCCAGTATATGTTCACTCCACAGCCATATCCTGTGCTAATACCATTACTGTGGGACTAGCCTGGAGAATGAAACCAAAGTAAATAATAAAATAAATATGTTTTAACAAGTGACAGGAATGGATGGCAGTGAAAGATATTTTCCATCGTCATCTTGGATTTTGCCAATGGCCTGCTATTTTGACATTCAATTCTCGCACACTGACCTGCGCTGCAGAATTTTCATGTAACTGCTCATACAAATGCTATTCAAATATCGAGGACAATTGAGGGAATTGAACAATGTAATTGTATAGTCATGTCAGCACTGAGACGGCCATACAATTACTGCGCCTTTCAATTGCGCGATTATGACTATAGTACGGAGTAAGAAAATGGAAAGTAAAAGAATGCCTCGTTTCCACTGAGCGGATCGGTTCGGTTCAGTTCGGTACGGTTCGCTATTTTGGGTGTTTCCATTATGAAAGTGGTCCATACAAGCGAACCGTACCGATCCATTCAGGGCCCTGCTTCAGATGTAGGGCCATAGAAAATGGAACGGTTCGGTTAGGGCGGATCTACTATACAATCCATTGATTGGTGGACAGGAAGAGCATTTTTTCTAAACCCTGCATGGCCCTGAAGGTCTGACTTGCAGTGGAAACGCTCACCAGAATGGGCTGGTCCATTCTAAACCTTCCAAACTGTACCAACCCGAACCGATCCGCTCAGTGGAAACGAGGCAGAAGTGGCCCCAATATGATTCTGCTCAGTAACAATGCCACCGTTTATTATTCCCTTTTAAGAAAGTATACAGCTCTTGCCCCCGCACTCTTGTTTATAAGGATGTGGGATTGTTTGGCTATTGGTTACCCCATACTGGGAGCATGAAGAGACCGCCTGTTAACTTATCAAAGGAACAGTCTGCTCTGAAGGACAAACAATTATTAGAACCTGGTTAATTTTCCCACAGAATAAAAAGCAAGGCGGGCAGAGCCATGATTATGCTGGAAGTTAATCGCTCCATATTTCTTCTAAAACATAACCCCCTTAGCAAGTCAGCAGCCCTAAATGGCGAGGCAGGAGTTAAGGCAGCTCATAAGCTACTTTTTGGTCCCTTAAAACGCAAGCAGATCTACTTTCTAATCACATTTTTTACATTAGCAATGAGGAGCTTGTATGCTGGCATGGTGTCAGGTTATACGCGTGTCACTGTGTTCAATACATACTGGCTGTTTGCTAGACTTAAAGGTTTAAAAGAGCGAAAGGCTTGTTCCTACTGTTTAGAAATTGACTTGGGTCCACAACATCCAGCGTTTCTTTGGGAACTCGAGTTACTAACAAGGTTTAAGTGGAAGATTGGACATGCTTCCTATTTTACGGCAGCTTTGGAATTTAAAAATGGTCACCGAGCCCTGGGGTCTTACATTACAAAGACTCCAGTGAGTGGAAAATTGAATCTTTTTATGGAACATACTGTATGTTTTTCTGTTCCGTATGCATATCACATGTTCAAAAAAAAAAAAGACAATATAATGACTTTCCTCCTCCTTTCTGTCATTGTGGGGATCTAACTAAAGGCCAGTAAAACCGCTTCTTGCAGCAGAGGCTGTCAGTCATTAGAGCCTCACAAACCTATGCAGAGCAGGAATGCAGAAATAGCAATTCAATGTAAACTAACAATAGCTGCTAAAGCCTCCAGGCACCAGGAGCAAAGCATTTTACTTTTAAGTCTATTGTCAGAGGAGTCTCTGACAAAGCTTTTTCCCCTGCAGCTAGACAAAATATTCGCTGTAGTGAGCTCGTAAAGAAACAGAAGACTTGTGTCTAACTTCCACGGTTAAAGCCCTAGTGATCAGATTTCTGAAGCTTTTTCGAGAGTCACTCCAGATCTTCCTATAAAATGTCACAATGCTTTTAAGTGGGGGCTGTAGAAATGGAGCTTTACTGTGCACAGCAGAAAGGACCTCCGAAAAACGGCTGAATGACTTTAAAAAAAAACAGTCATCTATGGTGCTTGTACAACTCAATTATTTCAGTAGAGTCCAAAAACCTCACCACAAAAAACTAACACCCACAATAACAAAACGCTACTTGAATCATCTAGGAGCCGGTAAAGCGAGAGAGCTTCTATACCTTAGAATCAAAGATATGCCACTGCTTGCACTTCTAGTGTTAACAGAGAAAGCTGGGGTGGTAAAATAAAACCGTTTTCAAATAGCAAAGTGGAAATAAAAATAGAAAGTTTGATTCATTAATAAAAGTAGAACCTACAGAATATGTTTACACAAAAAAACTCTGCATAAACGGGTGTATTCCTCTCTCTGCGTAAACGAGCATATTCCACTCTCTGCGTAAACGGCCGCACTCCTCTCTCTGCGTAAACCGCCGCATTCCTCTCTCTGCGTAAACCGCCGCATTCCTCTCTCTGCGTAAACCGCCGCATTCCTCTCTCTGCGTAAACCGCCGCATTCCTCTCTCTGCGTAAACCGCCGCATTCCTTTCTCTGTGTAAACCGCCGCAATCCTCTCTCTGCGTAAACCGCCGCATTCCTCTCTCTGCGTAAACGCCCGCTTTCCTCTCTCTGCGTAAACCGCCGCATTCCTCTCTCTGCGTAAACCGCCACATTCCTCTCTCTGCGTAAACCGCCACATTCCTCTCTCTGCGTAAACCGCCGCATTCCTCTCTCTGCGTAAACGCCCGCTTTCCTCTCTCTGCGTAAACGGACGCTTTCCTCTCTCTGCGTAAACGGCCGCTTTCCTCTCTCTGTATAAACGGGCACATTCCTCACTCTGTGTAAACGGCCGTTTTCCAATCTCTGCGTAAGCGGGCGTATTCCTCACTCTGCGTAAACGGCCGTATTCCTCACTCTGCGTAAACTGCCGTATTCCTCACTCTGCGTAAACGGCCGTATTCCTCACTCTGCGTAAACTGCCGTATTCCTCACTCTGTGTAAACGGCCATATTCCTCACTCTGCGTAAACGGCCGCATTCCTCGCTCTGTGTAAAAGGCCGTATTCCTTGCTCTGCGTAAACGTCCGTTTTCCAATCTCTGCGTAAGCGGGCGTATTCCTCACTCTGCGTAAACGGCCGTATTCCTCACTCTGCGTAAACGGCCGTATTCCTCACTCTGCTTACAGGGCCTTTTTCCTCACTAAATAACTATTTTTACATCACAAGCTATATATATATCCATGTCGAGTTTTTGAGGCAGAGGGATGACCTTCTATAGGTTTTATTCAGACACTGATCCTTACATGTTGTTCAAAACACTAAAATTCTAATGCAAGTACCATATGATACGTGGGATACAGACAGACAGACAATCGCTTATAGAAAATTGATTCTAATGGTAGAAAATGTCAGTATGCCCATTCACCATCTGAAAGCACCAACTCCATTCTTTATTTTAATTCTAGTTTATACTTCTTTGAGCTTGAGCATTATATCAGTCCATATCATCTCCACCAGGAAGCTGCCCTAGGAATCTACAACAAAGTTTGTAGAAAGATTTCCTATGTACTGGTGATTATAACTCTGCAATGACAAGTAATGGCTTACAAGGTTGCTAAGGTAAAACAAGGACAAGGATACAAGAAGGGAACAGAAAGTGGCAGAAAATATGAAGAATAAAAAAAAAAAAAAAAAGCCATTTTAGTCTGCAAACACATCACCATGTTTTTCCCATAATGCCCTGTGCGCACTCATGCAGTCAGACGAGATTTCATTAAAGCCATACATAAGCGTGTGTGCTCACAGCATCATGGGAAATCATCGATTTACATTGCATGCCAGGCTTTGACAGCCTGGAATTTCATTTGTCTACATGCAAAGATGAAATAAAATTAATTTAAAAAAAAAAAAGAACAAAATTTGGAGGGAGAACCGTAGTTAACTTTTAGCTATTGGTTTGTTTAAAAACCTTCCAAGTCACCTTACAGATGGCATCGGGCAACATATATCAAAGCCCCCACCCCATGCCGCAGTGTCAGAGGCGACATTTGAAAAGGCTATGGTAGGTGCAGTTCTGAGGACCAACTGTATCATTACACTAGCAGAAAATGTACCATCACTAGTTGTCTATTGATTCTGTTTACTTTGAAAGATATTATATACAGAGAGAGAGAACACAGATTTATAATAAAAATCAGATGGCAAAGCTAACTCCCAATAGAGGTGTGAAAGCGGCAGTGCATTTCGAATCAGTTTGAAAGAAGCAGTTAAATGTGTCCCGATACGTTGGGTAAACTCATGGATCAATCACACGTTTAACAGATTTCAAACAGAGCTCGGAGCTGACTGAGTGGGAACACAGAGGGTTACATCGCCTCATTTCATGATGTATTTACACTGCATACTTCCTTGTTTCACCCAAGTTTCTTTTACACACATATGCTTCCTCGCATCAGTGCCACAGGCAGTACCCACTAGTGAGTGGCGCTCCAATCATGCCAGCTATTGTTAAAGTGACATCCTGGCTCCACATGCATGCCCCCTCTCGCACCCTGCCTCTCACACTGCGCTGCATGCCAAACACTCGAAAGATTGATTCCTTCATGCAGAGCAATGTGACCTGCCTCTTATGCCAACATTCTGCGATTCTCCGCCACATGCCAAGCGCCAGGAATCCGGCACAGGCTCTGCATGTAAAATAAAATACAGTCTTCATTCAGAAACAGTGACAGCATTAACAGGGTACAACTCCTTCTATACAAAGCTAGTTGTTCACTCATGCTAACAGGCCAACATAGCTCCACTAGTCCTCGTAAAGCAAATTTATAAAAACTGCCAAACCACACTTTCCAAAAATGGATTCTGGATTTTTTAAACATGTTTTGCTTCTTCTTCCGCGATTTAAAGTCACACAGTAAAGGTTGCATTGTGAGAGAATCAAAATAAACTGTTGATTAGTAATATAAGTGAATCTCATTTTACACATAATTAAATCAGTAAAACACACACACACACATACACACACAACCTTTAAAATAAAAAGAGAGAAATGTTCTCTTGCCCCACGTTACTGCCTAATCAACACCTACACATCAATAACTATATCACTATCCTAAATATCTACTTGGAAAAGTCATTATATATCATAGTAACAGAATTCTAGCAGCTGCCGTATCCAGGTCAGAACAAGTGTTTCCCAGTTGGCAGTTGACAGCTGTCATCTGCAAATCACACCCATGTGGATTCAAATACCTATAACGTTTAAACACAGCTAAACAACTGAAAAATCATTAGCTTTGTAAAACTTAAACGGAGATTCCAGTGAAACGAGAAAAACAGCCCCATAAAAAACCAAGAGAGTCCCTTCTCACCAAAAACAACCTGAGCTTCCTTCTAAAAATGCTGAGCACACTGATGCCAAGTGACGAGCGCCATGCTGTACCCAAACTCCCAGTCACAAGACCATGTTTCCCAAGATGTCATCTGCTAAACTGAGCACAGTCAAAGCCATAATCAGCACGAGAAAAAAAGCAAAATAGGGAAAAAAAACAAACTTAAATATATTCGCTTACTGTCAGGGGGGCAGAACAATTTACAGACAAAGAGAAGAAATCTTTACTCTCGTTAAAGGGTGTCAGTTCCTCCGCAGCCGGGACACAGTGCTTTTCCCGGAGAATGACGCACAGCGGCCAGGGGCTCCTGTCGTCTGACATTCTCGTAGCATTGGATTTAGCTCACAATGTGTTCTTGTCAGCAGGCTTCAGGAAGAGGAGTCAATGGTTTAGTGGAAAAGGGGGAGGGGAGACAAGAGGGGGGGTGCGATTTTACCTTCTCCCTGCTGAACCTATAATGTCCCAGTGCAGCTGCAGACAGAACAGTACATATTATGTCCTTAATTACGCCAGGCTTCTTTAACCCTGTCCTCTGACAGCTGCCTTGCTATCCTCCCAACAGGTGCTATTAGACGCCTGAACAATAGCACAGGCTTTTAAGCAAGCTCCGCTGACAAGTGAAGAGCAAGAACAAATGCTATGGCAGTGCTCCTCTCTCAGGGTCACTAAGGAACTCCCAGGACTTATTATTGGTATTTATTAACAGTATGGCACAAGCTCACAGCTCCCTCACTGCAGCTTTAATACAATTACTGAGCTCTCAGCACCGTAAGTGCTGACCATATACATCCATGGAACATATAGTGTCAGGTAATGTGCGTGTGTGATATGTGCAAAAGCAGGCTTCCTGCTTCCATAGGTCACACCATTTACTATAGCTTTGATTATCTTATTTTAAATCTAACAATGCATCAAGCTAGTACAAACCGGAGTAGTGAGCAAAGCACAGAATACAATGCAAACCTATAAGGAGATAGATCTCCATTTATAGCCAATTACACAGGGATCAAAGATTCTGTATTACTCTCTCTCTCAGCCTGCCTGGCTTTACACTGTGTGAACTACTTTGTGGTAAACAGAGATTGGTGACACAGCTGAATCTACAAGTCATTTGGAGGGGCAGAGGGTCTAGGGAGAGGTAACATTAAGGGGGAGAGCGGCTTTATTTGCTTTAACACGTGTCATTTAATTGCTGTTCTATGGGACGTCACAAAGGGTCTCTTTAGAACGTAAGGTCTTTTAAACTGAACCCACATAACATATAATTACATGGAATGGTTAGTGCTGCCCATTTTATTTATAATTCCCTCGCAGTGTACTGAGCTGCAGAATATTTCTCCTATGAAAAACAGACTAATTGCATGATTTATTAGGTTATAAGGCTGCAGGAAATCAACATATCAACACATAAAACAATATAGACAACAAGCAATGACAGTTACAAGAACAACAATGCCATCTACCATGAGTTTACAATAAATATGCACTGCATTCAGCAAGATGGTCCATCAGCTTACAATCAATATACACTGCATTCAGCGAGATGGTCCATCAGGTTACAATCTATATACACTGCATTCAGCGAGATGGTCCATCAGGTTACAATCTATATACACTGCATTCAGCAAGATGGTCCATCAGGTTACAATCTATATACACTGCATTCAGCAAGATGGCCCATCATCTTACAATCTATATACACTGCATTCAGCGAGATGGTCCATCAGGTTACAATCTATATACACTGCATTCAGCGAGATGGTCCATCAGGTTACAATCTATATACACTGCATTCAGCGAGATGGTCCATCAGCTTAAAATCTATATACACTGCATTCAGCGAGATGGTCCATCAGGTTACAATCTATATACACTGCATTCAGCGAGATGGTCCATCAGGTTACAATCTATATACACTGCATTCAGCAAGATGGCCCATCATCTTACAATCTATATACACTGCATTCAGCGAGATGGTCCATCAGGTTACAATCTATATACACTGCATTCAGCGAGATGGTCCATCAGGTTACAATCTATATACACTGCATTCAGCGAGATGGTCCATCAGGTTACAATCTATATACACTGCATTCAGCGAGATGGTCCATCAGGTTACAATCTATATACACTGCATTCAGCGAGATGGTCCATCAGCTTAAAATCTATATACACTGCATTCAGCGAGATGGTCCATCAGGTTACAATCTATATACACTGCATTCAGCGAGATGGTCCATCAGCTTACAATCTATATACACTGCATTCAGCGAGATGGTTCATCAGGTTACAATCTATATACACTGCATTCAGTGAGATGGTCCATCAGCTTAAAATCTATATACACTGCATTCAGCGAGATGGTCCATCATCTTACAATCTATATACACTGCATTCAGCGAGATGGTCCATCAGGTTACAATCTATATACACTGCATTCAGCAAGATGGCCCATCATCTTACAATCTATATACACTGCATTCAGTGAGATGGTCCATCAGGTTACAATCTATATACACTGCATTCAGCAAGATGGCCCATCATCTTACAATCTATATACACTGCATTCAGCGAGATGGTCCATCAGCTTACAATCTATATACACTGCATTCAGCGAGATGGTCCATCAGCTTAAAATCTATATACACTGCATTCAGCGAGATGGTCCATCAGCTTAAAATCTATATACACTGCATTCAGCGAGATGGTCCATCAGCTTATAATCTATATACACTGCATTCAGTGAGATGGCCCATCAGCTTACACTCTAAATACCCTGCATTCAGTGAGATGGCCAATGAGCTTACAATCTAAATACCCTGCATTCAGTGAGATGGTCCATGAGCTTACAATCTATACACACTGCATTCAGTGAGATGGTCCATCAGCTTACAATCTATACACACTGCATTCAGTGAGATGGCCCATGAGTTTATAATCAATATACACTGCATTCGGTGAGCTGGCCAGTGACTATAAAGTCTACACATATTGCACTGAGCGATGTGGCCCTTGGCCTTGCAATCTAATTGCACACCATTCAGCAAGGTGGCCCATGAGCTTACAATCTATACACACTGCACTCAGTGAGATGGAGAAGGTAATGGAATTTTACATAAAAGGTAGCAGTAAAGAATTTGAAGTTTGTAACTTGGGGATGGAAGACAAATTAAATCACGTTAAACTTTATGTTATGAAAGCCCGTTGTAGCGGCTATGGTTACAGTAGTTCCCTAGTGCCATCTAACTGTTAGGAATCAAACCATTTTCGAGTTTAGCTGGGTCCCCATAGTGTGCACTGTACAGCCCCACTTCATAGATATAGCCGAAATTCCTACTTCTTCTTTTGCAAATCACTGACACCCAGGTAAACCCCTTCACAATCAAGGGTTTCAGTCAGGAGATTCCTGTGACCCTAAGCACTACACTGGGCTAGAATGTTAATGGTGCTTACAGTCCCACTTAAAATTATGTAAAGAAAAATCAAAACACAAACTAAAAATACTTAAAAGAGGTTTTCTGCTAAATGTTCACGCAAGTCAAGTGATATAAATAAAAACAGATAGGTTGAAAGGGGAACAGAAATAATTTTACAAAATGATGAAATATCATATATATTGCTATTATTTACCCATGTAGTGAGGGTACAGTAAGCAGACATTGAGAACTTCAGTGATGTTAGGATGCACAGTGGCCACATGTGAAAGCAAGTAAATCTGAAATGTGAAGAGATTTCTCCTGGCTTTATCTAGATCCCTTCAGACGCCATACCAAAATCATTCACACAACATACAAAGCTTACATCTTAGCACAACACTACACTAAACGTGATCAGAAACAACACACAACTATAATTATATACTTACACTTATATATGTATGTGTTTCACAGAAGGATTGTGACACAATTTGAATGTAATGCAGGGATGGATATAACACAATATTGTTAATATACACTGGCTATTTAATGTAAAATATTTAACCAAGTAGTAATAGAATGTAATAAACCTCAGCTATTAAGAGGTTACAATTCCCTGAAAGAATGAATTAACCTCTGGATACGTTGAGCACTGTACACATTTTGTCATCGGGGAATACGTACATGTAAGTATTCAGGATCATCCGATAAGACTAAACAAATGAAAGTCCACCCCTAACAGGTTAACAGATACATCTCAAACCCATGTTCCATCTGTATCCTATAAGATACGAAGGTTAAAGATCAGTTATGTACTCTTTTAATGCACATTATAGACCAAAAAAATAATGGTCTCATATCAACTTTGTCCCCCGAATTAAAAAAAGCAACAACTATTTCTATGACAAATAAAATAAACTGACAAATATATTATTTGTTTAAGAAATAAATGTTTGATAGATATGAGTGTCTTATGCCACCATATGTTTGTGTGTAGATATGTATATTCTAGGGCTTTGTGCTTTTGGTGTAATTCAAACACAGGCGATATATAATGGCGATTGTCGAATAGCTGCAACAATATTTGTGTATGACGGAGCGCCGTGGGCTGGTGGAATTGAAGGATTTGTGAATGAGGTCACATTGGGAAGAGGGAAGAGTCACATAATTTTCGCTGCTGATCTTTTGTTCGCCCCTTTCTTTACGTTCCCTGTGCCCTGGATGGGGCAGTCACACCAAGTCCATTTTCCCATATTTGTGTAGCTGTCAGACATTTTTGCAAGGGAGGGAGCACCGGGCTAGGCTTTTACAACAAAGGCCTACTGTCACCGAGCCAGTCCTAGACGTGGTGGAAAGCAGCCCACAGGAAAAGCTCTGGCTCCATAGCTAGGCCCGGCGAGCACAGTTGCTGCATTGACTCAAATTGGCAACAGGTCTCAGTGTTCCTGGCTGGGAGCTGTGAACAAGGGCCGGGATTGAATAACCAGTTATAAAACCACTGGCTGAGTTTATCCAAGGTTTGCAAACTGTTATAATAGCCCAGTGTACAGCTCGCCGTCTCAACCTTCCCCACGTACAGTGTCATATCTCCACTCGGGCTCAGTCTACTTGTCATGATTACACAAAGCCAACTGAAAAAGGTGAATACAATGTCTAAATGTGGACATTACAAATCCCCTTTGTTCTGTGCTTTCGGGAGAAGGCAGGTGCTGTGAAACGTGTTCACATTCCCCCCCATTGTATGAAATGAAATTTCCCCCATGCTGAGTAAATTTTTCTTAATAACGGTAATACGAGCTAAAAGGTTGGAGCAAAGTTTTATTCAGCGCATATTACACGTGTCTGGAGCTGCCCTTACACCAGGAATCTTGTTAAAATTGCTAAACTTTCTGCACTTTTCATCCAGAGCTCCCATTTCACGAGTAGCTCATACCTGCCAGCTGCACTAGATTTCCAAAGATAGTCTTGCATGAATCTTCCAGCCCCAGTACTTTGTCACAGATTCAGAGCTTGAAACCGGACAACAGATTATGTCAAACTTGTACAAACTGAGATGACCTCATGCAAAAGTGGATTTCCTCCCTAGGCACAGTGCATGTCTGCTGAGTTTGAGGGGTTTTGACGGTAGATACAGTAAATGTTGGTATTTACAAGGTATATTAAGAGTATAGTAAGGGTGTTACAGTATAGCAGTGTAGCTAGTGATTATAGCAACCCAACAAATAATCCCAGGAGCAGGGATTATAGCGGTTTCCTACAATCACAAGACGAGGCTTCGTGTTGAGGGTGAAGGGAACTCATTTTGATGGGACCACACCTGATCTTTTATGACAGGCCCCATGCAAGGGGCACTCTCCCCTGGACCTGAGAGTAAACCACAGTAGAAACAAATAAACAATCACATTGGCTCTCAGACACTCCCATACAAACTAGGTCAGGTCAATCCTTCGTCTGTACCTGGGAGATAATGGAGTCAAGTACTGTATTAACTCAATTATCTCCATACACAAAAACACACATTTTTATAACAAACCCAAAATACTTTTAAAACATACAAAACCCCCACAAAAGTTACATCCCCTGATAGCCCCAATCAGGGTGAACAACATCACCAAGATCGGTTCAGGGGTTCATGAATTTCCTGAAAGTCCTAGTTTTGGCCGGCCGCACGCATGGTCCCACACCCAAAACCGTTCCATAGCATCGTGGCTAAGTGCCGCTGGGGATCGACCGGGAACCGCAAAGTTTTAATGTCGAAAATAGTTCCAGGGCATTTGCGGCTAAATCCCCCTGAAGTCTATTCGCGGTTTTGGTCCATGCGAATGGCTGCCAGGGAGCCAGCGTTCAGTTCTATGGAAAGTGCCGAACCAGGGGAAACAGGGGGAATAAAACATGGGTCATTACAGTCGCTGACCTGGCCCATAGTCTTTTGGCAGGAGGCTTGCAAGCATGCCCCTCCAAAAGCCTGTGTCGAGGTTCTGTTCGCTACAGCAGTAATAGTGCAGATCTTTCACAATATGTCAGGTAGAGAAAATTAAAACAAAATCACAGAAGTGCAACAAATAAGAAATGTAATGTAAAGATAATGCAATTAAGCCCACAGGTATATTCTGTATTCAAAGCAGTCCCATTTCCAGGAGCACTGGAGAGACAGCGGTGGAAGGTGGGTCTCATTATGACACTATAGGGTTACCATCCTGGCCTACGCAGTAAGGGTCTGGGCATATTTAAACAAATAAAAAGCTAATAAGGATTGAAAATTATTATTTTTTTAAATGTGGAACAGAAGATGGTATAGGAATTGCACTAGTACATACGGATCATATACCAACCACAACTCAGGGTAACATTCTCTTGAGAACTAAAATGGCTTAGAGGAAGACAAGAAGCCAGTAAATTGTATTGAGGCAAAAATCTACAAAACAAGAGAAATATTTGGAACTCTCACTTCAAACCCCCTTTAAATAGCATAATATTACTGAGCTCCGCACAAACACTATACCCAGGAGACCTGCAGAGATCTGTAGTCAATCTATGGGAGCTGCAAGATTCAATACTCAATCTATGGAGAGATGCAGGGTTTAATCTTTGTAGAGCTACGGGAAGCTGCAGGGTTGGGTGTTCCGGCTAAGGGAAGCTGCGGGGTTGGGTGTTCAGGCTACCGGAAGCTGCGGGGTTGGGTGTTCAGGCTACCGGAAGCTGCGGGGTTGGGTGTTCAGGCTACCGGAAGCTGCGGGATTGGGTGCTCAGGCTACCGGAAGCTGCGGGATTGGGTGTTCAGGCTACCGGAAGCTGCGGGATTGGGTGTTCAGGCTACGGGAAGCTGCAGGGTTGGGTGTTCAGGCTACAGGAAGCGGCAGGGTTGGGTGTTCAGGCTACGGGAAGCTGCAGGGTTGGGTGTTCAGGCTACGGGAAGCTGCAGGGTTGGGTGTTCAGGCTACGGGAAGCTGCAGGGTTGGGTGTTCAGGCTACGGGAAGCTGCAGGGTTGGGTGTTCAGGCTACGGGAAGCTGCAGGGTTGAGTGTTCAGGCTACGGGAAGCTGCAGGGTTGGGTGTTCAGGCTACGGGAAGCTGCAGGGTTGGGAGTTCAGGATACGGGAAGCTGCAGGGTTGGGTGTTCAGGCTACGGGAAGCTGCAGGGTTGGGTGTTCAGGCTACGGGAATCTGCAGGGTTGGGTGTTCAGGCTACGGGAAGCTGCAGGGTTGGGTGTTCAGGCTACGGGAAGCTGCAGGGTTGGGTGTTCAGGCTACGGGAAGCTGCAG
This sequence comes from Pelobates fuscus, assembly GCF_036172605.1. NCBI lineage: Eukaryota > Metazoa > Chordata > Amphibia > Anura > Pelobatidae > Pelobates > Pelobates fuscus. The sequence goes on from NC_086319.1 coordinate 8,076,177, forward strand.
GGTTGGGTGTTCAGGCTACGGGAAGCTGCAGGGTTGGGTGTTCAGGCTACGGGAAGCTGCAGGGTTGGGGGTTCAGGCTACGGGAAGCTGCAGGGTTGGGTGTTCAGGCTACAGGAAGCTGCAGGGTTGGGTGTTCAGGCTACGGGAAGCTGCAGGGTTGGGTGTTCAGGCTACGGGAAGCTGCAGGGTTGGGTGTTCAGGCTACGGGAAGCTGCAGGGTTGGGTGTTCAGGCTACGGGAAGCTGCAGGTTTGGGTGTTCAGGCTACGGGAAGCTGCAGGTTTGGGTGTTCAGGCTACGGGAAGCTACAGGTTTGGGTGTTCAGGCTACGGGAAGCTGCAGGTTTGGGTGTTCAGGCTACGGGAAGCTGCAGGTTTGGGTGTTCAGGCTACGGGAAGCTGCAGGTTTGGGTGTTCAGGCTACGGGAAGCTGCAGGTTTGGGTGTTCAGGCTACAGGAAGCTGCAGGGTTAGGTGTTCAGGCTACGGGAAGCTGCAGGGTTGGGAGTTCAGGCTACGGGAAGCTGCAGGGTTGGGAGTTCAGGCTACGGGAAGCTGCAGGGTTGGGAGTTCAGGCTACGGGAAGCTGCAGGGTTGGGTGTTCAGGCTACGGGAAGCTGCAAGGTTGGGAGTTCAGGCTACGGGAAGCTGCAGGGTTGGGTGTTCAGGCTACGGGAAGCTGCAAGGTTTAGTGCAACATTGATGGCAAACAGCAGTACCAGGGGGCGTTTCAGGATTCTGATGAAATAGAGCTCTCTGCTTTAGCAGTTTTCTTTTATAAATCTGAAGAATTCAACAGAAGAAATCCAGTTGGCATATTACACCCCAGTTGCTGAAAAGAAAAATAAACAAAAACCATCCAGAGTTCTATATATATTTGAGAAAACAGCCCAGTTTATTAGCATTAATTTATAAAGCACTGTACACTGGTAGAGGTGTCCATGGCTGCTACTTGTTTATGAGTTTAAATTGAGAAAAGATCCCCGCACTAACCAGCCATCCGTTTCTTGTTTATTTTAGCGGTCAGGTTTCAAAACAAATTTAATGCTAAACCCAGCTTCGAACTCTCCATTCAGAAAAACCTTAGAAATTTAAACACCATACTTACAATTGCTGAATTATTTAATCCATTCCCTGAACTCACATAATAGGATACCGAAGACTTCATTCAGGAAATGTCTATTCTGGGAAATAATTATCCATTAAACACAGGACCTTCTCAGCAATATGGCGTATTTTATTTTTTGCGTGAATACAACACAAATACGGTCTGTGTAACAGGTATTAACAGAACAAGAGCTATAAAGCCAGAAGAATAAGCCCACTGTCAGTTTACATGGCAGGCACATCTCCGTTATGATCCAAGGGAACCGACACTTTCCCAGACTTCAAATTAAAGTTGTGAATTGCAACGGAGCATGCTATCATAGAGCACAGCACTTGTTACCCCAGAGCACGGCACACGCCATCCCAGTGCACAGCTCGCACTGCCCCAGAGCACGGCACACGCCATCCTAGTGCACAGCTCGCACTGCCCCAGAGCACGGCACACGCCATCCTAGTGCACAGCTCGCACTGCCCCAGAGCACGGCACACGCCATCCTAGTGCACAGCTTGCACTGCCCCAGAGCACGGCACACGCCATCCTAGTGCACAGCTCGCACTGCCCCAGAGCACGGCACACGCCATCCTAGTGCACAGCTTGCACTGCCCCAGAGCACGGCACAAGCCATCCCAGTGCACAGCTCACACTGCCCCAGAGCACGGCACAAGCCATCCCAGTGCACAGCTCACACTGCCCCAGAGCACGGCACACGCCATCCCAGTGCACAGCTCACACTGCCCCAGAGCACGGCACACGTCATCCCAGTGCACAGCTCACACTGCCCCAGAGTATGGCACACGCCATCCCAGTGCACAGCTCGCACTACCCCAGAGCACGGCACACGCCATCCCAGTGCACAGCTCACACGCCATCCTAGTGCACAGCTCACACTGCCCCAGAGCACGGCACACGCCATCCCAGTGCACAGCTCGCACTGCACACACTACCCCAGAGCACGGTACATGCTATCCCACAGCGGGTCAAAAGCTACTCCAGAGCACATCACAAGCCATGCCAAAGCACGGTTCGCCCCTTCCCAGAGCGCGTCACGTCCCATCCCATCCCACAGCGCGACACAAGCTACCCCAGAGCACAGCTCATACGCAAAGTACAGACTGCACACCACATGCTATTTCAGAGCAAAACTCCCACTACATACTCCATGAAACAGTAACTCTAGCTCTCACAAAGCAGTGCATGCACTTCATGTTCTGTTGTTATTGGTGGTCACTGCGCATGTTCTATCCTAGATCATTGCTTGCTGTACACACAGCTCGCACTGCACACCTTATCCTAATTCAGGACTTGTATTCCCAATATTAAACAAAGCTGGAACAGGATCTCCCAACTGATTTATGCTTTTACAACAAATTAGTGATTTTCTTACTGTGCATACACACAATTTGCTAAACCTAGGAATGGCAATCAGAACTGGCAATAGGAATTTGCTAATTTTAGACTAAAACAACTGAACTGGAAACTGAACGGAGTTGGGGAAATCCCCTATTTCCTATTTGGAAATTTTGGCTTAAATTGCAATCCCATGACAATTGTCCAAGACTTGCTGTTTATTATAGAGATTGCAGCAATCTTAAACTATATAATCTGGAACGTAATCTTCATACAATGTGACATTACGAGTAGAAAGTCATTAACTGTGAAGATGGAAATGCATCACCGGTTACTCAATATTTTCATTTTTTTTCACTTAAAACAGCCATTCCAGGCTGATCCAAGACTTTATAGCCTCCACTGGGGTAACTGCACAGGATTACACTTATCCCTCACCTGTGCACCAACTGCCCAGGCATGAGGCCAGGCATCACTGCAGTCACTTAATGACAAAAGGAAAGAAACCATATGTGCCGATTACACAAAAATTGAAACAATCACACATATTCAGAGATAAAACAGACTGGCAGACATAGATATATGGAAAAAACAAAGACCTAATGTCCATACAATAGAGAGACAAAACACACCTGTTCAGAATGGGTCCCATTCTAAGTGGGTATGTTTAGGACTGTTGTTGTCTGATCACTCTCAGTCAGCCAGAGGACAGTGAGCTGACAGTTATCAGTATCTGTTCGGTGTGGTACTGCACAGGTTAACTGTAGATGCTGGGTTAATTGCATATTAATAAGTCATGCATCTCTTATTCCTACTTTCAACCTTTAGGGTCAGTAACTCATTTATTACCAAGAAAATAACTTTTTTTAAATGATTTATTTTAATGAAGAAGATGCAGAACACAGTCTCTGTGAAATTTCCATCTTCTGCAAATAGAACATTTACAGAATATAATAAAAATATTAAATACATATAAATACTAAGGACACACTTGATTCCTCACACACACACCAGGCTTTTCCCCATTTAGTGTAATAAACAAAATATATTATTTATAAAGTTAGACCTATTATTTTAATGATTTAGATTCAGTATCGCTCTCCTGTTTAAAAAAAAAAAAAAAAAGGGGGGACAGTAAAAATAAATAAATAAAAACAAAAGTAAAACCAGAACTGAACAGTAAAACAGTGCCGGGACTCGCTCCTCGCTGCAGCTGCACCACCCAGTCATGTGTGGCCAAGTTCTCACATAGAGAAGAACAGTGGACATTGCCACTCTCTTTCAAATCAATGCTTCTCATAGAGATATTATTGGCGTTCAGCATCATCACACTGCATGTCATGACGCTGAACATCACCAACTCAGCAGGAGTTTCATATTAATATTCTAAAAAAACACTGAAAGAATTGTAATTTAATTATGACAAAATGCTTGTTTGATGCAACAAAATGGGTTAAGAAAGTGTATATGTTTATTTCAGACACCTCTGTATACAGTAAAAGGTGGTCAGAGGCCAAACAGCAGGCTCAGGCTCGTGTGAGCAAGATAGATGGACATAGACAAACAGCTCGTTCGTTAGAGCCTATATATATATTATATAAAGCACTGCTACATTCATACGTATTGCTTTTATTAAGTGATGGAAGATCATTTTTTTTCACTCCATAACAAACACTCCAGGGAATTTCAGGTGTTTGTCTCCACGTTCCTCTAAGAATGCTACAGCTAATCCACATGATGATTCCCTGCCTGGCTTTCATCAAAGTATGAACGCCTAGAGGACCCAGACCACGCAGAAACTTCCCTGCCCAGAGTTAAATAGCAGTAAGTGGATACATCTTAGGGGCGGGCCATGGTCCACTCTCTCAATGGTGAAATTACCACTACTGGGCTTTGATATAGCCAGCATGAGCATAAAGAGTCCATTCTAATCAAACTATTAAGATACTTCTTTTGATTAGTGGAAAACAGAGCAAAACGTTTACAAAAAAATAAGATAAAACATCAAGGCACTATTCCAGTTAAACAGAGAAAGATAATCGGTAATAACCCAACAATTGGATTTCCAATTTCACCTGTAATAATTTTTACACTTCTGTTTGTACTTTCACTATGAAATCTGCCTTCGCGGATGCGGACTTACACAAAGCATCTGGACTTCATCCTAAGAACCCATGGAATCTTTCATCTGATCCTAAATAAGAACAAATTGGAGCATCCATTTAACCCTTACTAATAACCAACTAATCATCAATCCGATCCAACCCTTCACAATAACCAACTGCCAATCCTTCATAATAACCAACTGACCACCTATTCAATCCTGCTTAAGAACCAACTGACCACCTATCTAATCCAACTGACCATCCACCCGATCCTTCATGATAACCAACCGACCATTCATCCGAACCAACTGACCATCCATCCAACCCTTCACACTAACCAACTGCAAATCCTTCCAACCAATTCTTTATAATAACCATCTGACCATCCATCCCAATCATTCCTGAAAATCAGCTAACCATCCATCCGATCCTTCATAATAACCGACTGAACATTCATCCAACTCTTCACACTAACCAACTGCCAATCCTTCCAACCAATCCTTCATAATAACCAACTGACCATTTATCCGAACCAACGGACCATCCATCCAACTCTTCACACTAACCAACTGCCAATCCTTTTAACCAATCCTTCATAATAACCAACTGACCACCCATTCAATCCAGCTTATGAACTAACTGACCATCTATCTAATCCAACTGACCATCCATCCAGCCTTTCTTAATAACCGCCTGACCATCCATCCAAAACACTAATAAGAACCATCTGACCATCCATGCCAATCATTCCTGAAAACCAACTGACCATCCATCCGATCTAACTGCCTATCCATCCAATCCTTCATAATAACGGACCATTCATCCAGACCTTCTTAATAACAGACTGACCATCCATCCAAAACACTAGTAAGAACCATCCATCCGACTGACCATTTATCCAATACTTCCTGTGTTTGAAAACCAGTCCTGAATTGTGCTGCCCTGAATACATACTTGCTAGCTTGCCATTACAAGTAGAAGCAAAAACCAATAGGAAATGTACAATGGTGGTCTATTGCAGAGCATGCAATAATATCATTTATTTTTCTGACACATTGTTTTTCATTCCTTAAAGGGACACTATTGTTACCAAAACAGCTGTAGCTTAATCAAGCAGTTTTGGTGTATAGATCATGCCCCTGCAGTCTCAGTGCTTATGCAGCCCCAGACACACCTCCCCTGCCCGTGACTCACACAGCCTGCACAGAAACAACATGGTTTCACTTTAAACGGGTTTATTTCCTGCTCTCCAAATTAACCTTTAATAAAAGGTAGAGCAGACTATTAACCGTGCAGGAGAAGATACATTCTAAAATAAACAGAATTTGCAATAAAAGAAGAAGAAACATTACATGTCTCTTTTCCGGAAGTGTTTAGGAAGGCTGTGCAACTCACTTGCAGGGAGGTGTGTCTGGGGCTGCACAAATGAAGGGATTTAACTCTTAGATTGCAAAGAATTAAGCACTGAGACTGCAGGGGCACGATCTATACACCAAAACTGATTCATCAAACTAAAATTGTTTTGGTGACTATAGTGTGCCTTGAATCAGGGTTGCCTGAAGACTGTGTACACATTCTGACACAGTGTATCCACCTTCGGTTTAATTAACCACAGAGTAAAACCAGCAGTGGGAAGCTTGTTAATTGAAAGCAGTGCAATGCTCGGCTCGGTCCTGCAATTTACCAGCAGATTACCATTGTCCAGACGTGTTGTAAATGAATCAATGCTGTATATTCCAGAATAATGTCAATAATTATTTTAAGTAAATTTGTTTAAAAATATAAAAATTAAAAAAATTACAAAATATTAAAACATCATAATAGAGCTTCCAAGGCTATAATTAAGGCATGTGAAGTAAACATATAAACCAGCATGAGATGTTTTGGGGAATAATTCTCTATTCATATCACAGCTCTGTAAACTCTACAGCCAATTCATTAATTCATGTATGAAAACTGACCTATCTTGGTTTTTTGTTGTTTTTTTTTTAATGCAATTTCTGCTGAAGATGTAATAAGAAAGACATTTTATTACAATAAAATCTGGCGATATTTATCCATTTGTAGATGTTGCTGGCTCCTATCTGCAGCTGCTGTCACTGTAACCAACTGTAATCAGCATCCCTCCCCTAACAAACCGTAATCAGCATCCCTCTACTAACCACCCAGAGCCAGCATCCCTCTACTAACCACCCAGAGCCAGCATCCCTCTACTAACCACCCAGAGCCAGCATCCCACCCCTAACCAACCATAATCAGCATCCCTCTACTAACCACCCAGAGCCAGCATCCCTCTACTAACCACCCAGAGCCAGCATCCCTCTACTAACCACCCAGAGCCAGCATCCCACCCCTAACCAACCATAATCAGCATCCCTCTACTAACCACCCAGAGCCAGCATCCCTCCCCTAACCAACCATAATCAGCATCCCTCTACTAACCACCCAGAGCCAGCATCCCTCTACTAACCACCCAGAGCCAGCATCCCTCCCCTAACCAACCGTAATCAGCATCCCTCCCCTAACCAACCGTAATCAGCATCCCTCCCCTAACCAACCGTAATCAGCATCCCTCTACTAACCACCCAGAGCCAGCATCTCACCCCTAACCAACAGTAATCAGCATCCCTCCCCTAACAAACCGTAATCAGCATCCCTCTACTAACCAACCAGAGCCAGCATCCCTCCCCTAACCAACAGTAATCAGCATCCCTTCCCTAACAAACCGTAATCAGCATCCCTCTACTAACCACCCAGAGCCAGCATCCCTCCCCTAACCAACCGTAATCAGCATCCCTTCCCTAACAAACCGTAATCAGCATCCGTCTACTAACCACCCAGAGCCAGCATCCCTCCCCTAACCAACCGTAATCAGCATCCCTCCCCTAACCAACCGTAATCAGCATCCCTCCCCTAACCAACCGTAATCAGCATCCCTCCCCTAACCAACCGTAATCAGCATCCCTTCCCTGACCAACAGTAATCAGCATCCCTCCCCTAACCAACCGTAATCAACATCCCTCCCCTGAACAACAGTAATCAACATCCCTCCCCTGAACAACAGTAATCAGCATCCCTCCCCTAACCAACCGTAATCAGCATCCCTTCCCTGACCAACAGTAATCAGCATCCCTCTCCTAACCAACCGTAATCAGCATCCCTCCCCTAACCAACCGTAATCAGCATCCCTCCCCTAACCAACCGTAATCAGCATCCCTCCCCTGAACAACAGTAATCAACATCCCTCCCCTGAACAACAGTAATCAGCATCCCTCTACTAACCACCCAGAGCCAGCATCCCTCCCCTGAACAACAGTAATCAGCATCCCTCCCCTAACCAACCGTAATCAGCATCCCTCCCCTAACCAACCGTAATCAGCATCCCTCTACTAACCACCCAGAGCCAGCATCCCACCCCTAACCAACAGTAATCAGCATCCCTTCCCTAAAAAAACATAATCAGCATCCCTCTACTAACCACCCAGAGCCAGCATCCCACCCCTAACCAACAGTAATCAGCATCCCTTCCCTAACCAACCGTAATCAGCATCCCTCCCCTGAACAACAGTAATCAGCATCCCTCCCCTAACCAACCGTAATCAGCATCCCTCCCCTAACCAACCGTAATCAGCATCCCTCTACTAACCACCCAGAGCCAGCATCCCACCCCTAACCAACAGTAATCAGCATCCCTCCCCTAACCAACCGTAATCAGCATCCCTCTACTAACCACCCAGAGCCAGCATCCCACCCCTAACCAACAGTAATCAGCATCCCTCCCCTAACCAACCGTAATCAGCATCCCTCCCCATACCAACCGTAATCAGCATCCCTCTACTAACCACCCAGAGCCAGCATCCCACCCCTAACCAACAGTAATCAGCATCCCTCCCCTAACCAACCGTAATCAGCATCCCTCTACTAACCACCCAGAGCCAGCATCCCACCCCTAACCAACAGTAATCAGCATCCCTCCCCTAACCAACCATAATCAGCATCCCTCTACTAACCACCCAGAGCCAGCATCCCACCCCTAACCAACAGTAATCAGCATCCCTTCCCTAAAAAAACGTAATCAGCATCCCTCTACTAACCACCCAGAGCCAGCATCCCACCCCTAACCAACAGTAATCAGCATCCCTTCCCTAACCAACCGTAATCAGCATCCCACCCCTAACCAACAGTAATCAGCATCCCTTCCCTATAAAAACGTAATCAGCATCCCTCTACTAACCACCCAGAGCCAGCATCCCACCCCTAACCAACCGTAATCAGCATCCCTTCCCTAACAAACCGTAATCATCATCCCTTCCCTAACAAACCGTAATCATCATCCCTCTACTAACCAACCAGAGCCAGCATCCCACCCCTAACCAACTATATCCAGCATTCCTTAGCAACCATAACCAGCAGTACTCCCCTTAGCAACCATAACCAGCGGTCCTCCCCTTATCAACCATAACTAGCGGTCCTCCCGTTAGCAACCATAACCAGCGTTCCTCTGCTCACTCTACTCCCTGGCCAAACTACAAGAAAACAATGAAATTAATTACAATTTCAGTGATGCTTTCTCTATATGCCAGCAAGATGTGGTCACTTCTGCATAATTAACATGGCATGGATAGATAATGAATAGTTGGATAGATAGATTTATTTGATAAAATTAACTGCTATAGACCTAGGGGGCAGTAGAGTCCAACTTTTCGTGCAACATTAAACATAATGGGACAGTATCAATGGTGTCAAAAATGTCCTGGATCTACACTCCTGACTACAAACCAGTGACAGCTAGCACTGAAGATGTCACGGTCACTGTGAACACATCATTTCACATGATGCATGGCAAATACATTTGATAATTATCTACAGTTCAACAAGATCATAAGAGGGTAAAAAAATGATATATATATATATATATATATATATATATATATACAGGGAGTGCAGAATTATTAGGCAAGTTGTATTTTTGAGGATTAATTTTATTATTGAACAACAACCATGTTCTCAATGAACCCAAAAAACTCATTAATATCAAAGCTGAATATTTTTGGAAGTAGTTTTTAGTTTGTTTTTAGTTATAGCTATTTTAGGGGGATATCTGTGTGTGCAGGTGACTATTACTGTGCATAATTATTAGGCAACTTAACAAAAAACAAATATATACCCATTTCAATTATTTATTTTTACCAGTGAAACCAATATAACATCTCAACATTCACAAAAATACATTTCTGACATTCAAAAACATAACAAAAACAAATCAGTGACCAATATAGCCACCTTTCTTTGCAAGGACACTCAAAAGCCTGCCATCCATGGATTCTGTCAGTGTTTTGATCTGTTCACCCTCAACATTGCGTGCAGCAGCAACCACAGCCTCCCAGACACTGTTCAGAGAGGTGTACTGTTTTCCCTCCTTGTAAATCTCACATTTGATGATGGACCACAGGTTCTCAATGGGGTTCAGATCAGGTGAACAAGGAGGCCATGTCATTAGATTTTCTTCTTTTATACCCTTTCTTGCCAGCCACGCTGTGGAGTACTTGGACGCGTGTGATGGAGCATTGTCATGCATGAAAATCATGTTTTTCTTGAAGGATGCCGACTTCTTCCTGTACCACTGCTTGAAGAAGGTGTCTTCCAGAAACTGGCAGTAGGACTGGGAGTTGAGCTTGACTCCATCCTCAACCCGAAAAGGCCCCACAAGCTCATCTTTGATGATACCAGCCCAAACCAGTACTCCACCTCCACCTTGCTGGCGTCTGAGTCAGACTGGAGCTCTCTGCCCTTTACCAATCCATCCATCTGGCCCATCAAGACTCACTCTCATTTAATCAGTTCATAAAACCTTAGAAAAATCAGTCTTGAGATATTTCTTGGCCCAGTCTTGACGTTTCAGCTTGTGTGTCTTGTTCAGTGGTGGTCGTCTTTCAGCCTTTCTTACCTTGGCCATGTCTCTGAGTATTGCACACCTTGTGCTTTTGGGCACTCCAGTGATGTTGCAGCTCTGAAATATGGCCAAACTGGTGGCAAGTGGCATCTTGGCAGCTGCACGCTTGACTTTTCTCAGTTCATGGGCAGTTATTTTGCGCCTTGGATTCTCCACACGCTTCTTGCGACCCTGTTGACTATTTTGAATGAAACGCTTGATTGTTCGATGATCACGCTTCAGAAGCTTTGCAATTTTAAGAGTGCTGCATCCCTCTGCAAGATATCTCACTATTTTTGACTTTTCTGAGCCTGTCAAGTCCTTCTTTTGACCCATTTTGCCAAAGGAAAGGAAGTTGCCTAATAATTATGCACACCTGATATAGGGTGTTGATGTCATTAGACCACACCCCTTCTCATTACAGAGATGCACATCACCTAATATGCTTAATTGGTAGTAGGCTTTCGAGCCTATACAGCTTGGAGTAAGACAACATGCATAAAGAGGATGATGTGGTCAAAATACTCATTTGCCTAATAATTCTGCACTCCCTGTATATATATATATATATATATATATATATATATATATATATATATATATATATATATATAAATAAAGGTAATTCAATATCACAAACATGTCAGTTTACCTAAGAAGCACGATCACGAAAAAAAATTTACATCAGCATTTGCAAAATGGCTCAACCCTGAACCCCGGAGAGCTGTCTTATCTGTAATACAATCAAAGACAAACACATGTCTGGCACAGCTGCGGTTTACAGTATAGAGCAATCCGTGTGTCCTGCGCTGCTCTCCCACATACTGTATGCACAGATTCCTGCCTCTAATCCCCAGCTTACAATACAACGTAGCACTAGAATAAGAAACAATGTGAGCTCCCATCCAAACTGCTACTGTAGCCGCTGCGCGCTCCGCCTGACAATACGCACACACAACGACTTGGCAACCTGCAGCAGAGCCCAGTTGAAAATTACAAACAGCTGGAGATGGCAGTTGTTTTAACAGCTGAGCTGACAGGATTAATTTAAATGCACTGAAATCAAAAGGAGATAACACCTGTTTAGTCTTTCAGGACCAAAAAAACAAAAACATAAAAAATAAATAACTCCCGCCCAAGCTGTGTGCATGGTTTCTCTCCGAGAGCATAGACGCTTGGTGGTATGTATAGATATACCTATAGCGATTTAATATAAAATAGGATGTTAGAGTATAATACAGGACTGGCTAAAAGGTTTCAATCTAAGTTTGCCTCAGACATCTGGTTTCCATATTGAATCCCCCCCCCAGCTCTTCCTTCTTTAAGGCTGTTGACCCAAACCCAAGTCTGGATAAAGATCAGTGAATTTCAAAGCTGTGGTTTCTCGCTTTAGCCACGCAGCGATCCTCCTGGGCTAATTAGAGGATCTTGTCTGAGCTGCAAGTCACCAAAGCCCTTTTGGTTCCCCTGTATCCCATCCTCTGCTGCTAACTGGTCCGATCACAATATGTTTATCCACATGCCAGACACAAGGCAGTTTTCCTAACATACTGAAGTAAAGAATAAAATCTACCGTAGGTTCAGAGGGAGAGATGGCAGATTTTATTATACTGTTACAAGGAATAGGAAGAAGGTATTGTTAAAATATTACCTTTCAAAAACGGAGTATTTAGCATAGCGGCTTACTAACAATTACAATGTAAATGGAATAAAATAAAAGAGGCACAGAACGTCTAAATCTCGGTCATAGCAACAATAATCAGCTTGTTATCTGAGGACAGCAGCTCCTATCAGTCTTAGCCAGCTTTACTACTTCAAATGGCTAAGCACCTCTAAGAGGGAGATGATGTCTGCCTATTAACTGTAACCACAGCCAGCTGTGATCTTTAAATATAAATTAAGGATAGTGGGAGATTAAATGTAGTGCGTTTTTAAATCATTTTCAAACAGAGATTTTTATTTATTTATTTTTTAACCCACACCTTGGACAGAAAGTGTGACCTTTGCCAACACGAAGATGAAAACACAATTAAATTAGAACGGGCACCATCAAAGCCGTGGATGAAAAGGCACCTCGCTGGACAGACGTGAAATTTAATGAATGCCATTGTGTGCCTCTCTCTATTGTTATGGGCCCAGTTGGCAAGTCAGCTTTCTCTATGTTAATTAAGAGAGGCTTCCATCTGCAACACTTTAATTAAATAGCGCATGTATGAGTCACAAATGTCACCATATATGTGTCTCCACAAGATGGGAGGGAAGGTAAAGGGGATTCTAGCAGGATACGTGCCAGGCATTGCAGGGTTAAGGCGCACGTGTGGGAAGCCTATAATGGCAGGCACTCTGGAAGCAGGGTGTCCTCCCCAGCTGAGGCTCAGTAACAGCAGGGGCATCGCCTCACATTCCTTCGGCGCAGTGTTTAGGGACATGGAAGCAATCCAGCAAGAGCTGGCAGAGCGGCCATTCACAGTGAACTGGGAAAAGCTGCAGAAGCCTCCAGACCATATAAGCCTGGCACTCTCTCAACAAAACAAAGCATTTCTCACTGGATGATAAATTTCCATCAGCAGTCAAACAATACTGCAAACAATAATGTACAAAATAGGCAGCAAAATATTACTTCCACTGCAGGATGGGACTCAAGGCAGTATAATAAATACTGCTTCCACTGCAAGATGGGACTCCCGGCAGTATAATAAACTAAATACTGCTTCCACTGCAAGATGGGACTCCCGGCAGTATAATAAACTAAATACTGCTTCCACTGCAAGATGGGGCTCCCGGCAGTATAATAAACTAAATACTGCTTACACTGCAAGATGGGACTCCCGGCAGTATAATAAACTAAATACTGCTTCCACTGCAAGATGGGGCTCCCGGCAGTATAATAAACTAAATACTGCTTCCACTGCAAGATGGGGCTCCCGGCAGTATAATAAACTAAATACTGCTTCCACTGCAAGATGGGGCTCCCGGCAGTATAATAAACTAAATCCTGCTTACACTGCAAGATGGGACTCCCGGCAGTATAATAAACTAAATACTGCTTCCACTGCAAGATGGGGCTCCCGGCAGTATAATAAACTAAATACTGCTTCCACTGCAAGATGGGGCTCCCGGCAGTATAATAAACTAAATACTGCTTCCACTGCAAGATGGGGCTCCCGGCAGTATAATAAACTAAATACTGCTTACACTGCAAGATGGGACTCCCGGCAGTATAATAAACTAAATACTGCTTCCACTGCAAGATGGGGCTCCCGGCAGTATAATAAACTAAATCCTGCTTCCACTGCAAGATGGGACTCCCGGCAGTATAATAAACTAAATCCTGCTTCCACTGCAAGATGGGACTCCCGGCAGTATAATAAACTAAATACTGCTTCCACTGCAAGATGGGACTCCCGGCAGTATAATGAACTAAATACTGCTTCCACTGCAAGATGGGGCTCCCGGCAGTATAATAAACTAAATACTGCTTACACTGCAAGATGGGACTCCCGGCAGTATAATAAACTAAATACTGCTTCCACTGCAAGATGGGACTCCCGGCAGTATAATAAACGAAATACTGCTTCCACTGCAAGATGGGGCTCCCGGCAGTATAATGAACTAAATACTGCTTACACTGCAAGATGGGGCTCCCGGCAGTATAATGAACTAAATACTGCTTCCACTGCAAGATGGGGCTCCCGGCAGTATAATAAACTAAATACTGCTTCCACTGCAAGATGGGGCTCCCGGCAGTATAATGAACTAAATACTGCTTCCACTGCAAGATGGGGCTCCCGGCAGTATAATAAACTAAATACTGCTTCCACTGCAAGATGGGGCTCCCGGCAGTATAATAAACTAAATACTGCTTACACTGCAAGATGGGACTCCCGGCAGTATAATAAACTAAATACTGCTTACACTGCAAGATGGGACTCCCGGCAGTATAATAAACTAAATACTGCTTCCACTGCAAGATGGGGCTCCCGGCAGTATAATAAACTAAATACTGCTTCCACTGCAAGATGGGGCTCCCGGCAGTATAATAAACTAAATACTGCTTCCACTGCAAGATGGGACTCCCGGCAGTATAATAAACTAAATACTGCTTACACTGCAAGATGGGGCTCCCGGCAGTATAATAAACTAAATACTGCTTCCACTGCAAGATGGGGCTCCCGGCAGTATAATAAACTAAATACTGCTTCCACTGCAAGATGGGGCTCCCGGCAGTATAATAAACTAAATACTGCTTCCACTGCAAGATGGGGCTCCCGGCAGTATAATAAACTAAATACTGCTTCCACTGCAAGATGGGGCTCCCGGCAGTATAATAAACTAAATACTGCTTCCACTGCAAGATGGGACTCCCGGCAGTATAATAAACTAAATACTGCTTCCACTGCAAGATGGGGCTCCCGGCAGTATAATAAACTAAATACTGCTTCCACTGCAAGATGGGACTCCCGGCAGTATAATAAACTAAATACTGCTTCCACTGCAAGATGGGACTCCCGGCAGTATAATGAACTAAATACTGCTTCCACTGCAAGATGGGGCTCCCGGCAGTATAATAAACTAAATACTGCTTCCACTGCAAGATGGGACTCCCGGCAGTATAATAAACTAAATACTGCTTCCACTGCAAGATGGGACTCCCGGCAGTATAATGAACTAAATACTGCTTCCACTGCAAGATGGGACTCCCGGCAGTATAATAAATACTGCTCCTATTCCAAGATGGGACTCCTATCAGTAAGCATCTATCTTAGACTTGATAGTATAATAAAGAAACGGAACACCATTTTTAGCAGGATAAGACTCGCTATAGTGAGGCAAGAATATACCACTTCCTGTTCCTATAATCTAGTTACCTGTCCTACGTTAGGTTCCACTAACCAAACCTGACATCTTGTTTTGTTTTCTGTGTATGGAGATCTGTGTTTAGGTTGCAGAGAAGGTAATTGAATAATTTGCATAGAGGGTATGTTAATTTCTAGTTATAAAAAAGTGGAATATACAAATAGAAATATTTTATGGTTTCCCTATAATTTGTTTCTCCTTTAAATGGTTTAGCCCACTGTAAAGACAAGGTGCAGAGACGAAAAGGGGGAAAAACTGTGGGATAAATGTATCATAATGCGTGAAATAATATGAATTTGGTTCTGCTATCAGTAAATCATAATACAGTGGCATCAAAGTGATATTAGATAATATTGTTTGCTAAATCATTCACTTATCACCAGAACTACAGAGTGGACCAAAATTCAGAGAAGGGGTTTAGGAATCAACTTGTTTTTATTAATGAACTAATTTCAATGATATTACATATAAATGAATGCTTAATGTATGGAGATTTGTTTGACTAAGTAGAGTAGATTAGATTTTTTAAATGAGCTCCATTTGCCACCTCGCAAAGTCAGACTCTTTCAATTGCTTTGTTCATAACATTAGTTAATGTTTGAGTCTCATGCATGGATAACCTCCTTGAGCTGCTCAAGTGTACGTGGTTTGTTCACATACAATATATTTTATTAATTGTAAATATCGCCAAACAGAAGGATATTATGTGATTGGCTATTTTCATGTGGATCCTATAGAGATTTTCTAGTCCGGGAAATTGCAGTTTTAAGTGCTCAATTTTTCACAGAATTCTTTTTTTTTCTTCATTGGAAGTTTGGAGACTATTGGGCAGGCAGTAATAATTAGTGCCCCATTCAGGCTAATGATAGATTGTTCTCTTTGTATAAAATAAGAAGCATTTTCCTCCTTGTGTTCTATCCCTCTCTACAATTTGGAGTCTCAAAGAAGATAATTACAAAACAATTCCTGAAGAATGTTTCAGTTAATGTTAATTTATACAACAAACTAATTACTACCAAATGGTAAAAATCACATGTGGACCTTCCTCTCTCCCACGCACAGAAGTGAAACCGAGGGCCATCTGTCTCTGCTTGGGAGCAAGCAAGAGGCTGCTCTAAGAGGCACAGGGCACAGCAGAACGCCCATCCTACTACGGGAAATCGTGGAATAAAAAGGGTAATTTGACAAATTCAAGATGACGGTGAAGTTGCCATATAGAAACTTGAACAGGGGATGCACATGGCAAAAATAATAGTGATAGCACAGTCTTGTATCAGAATCCGGCCTGTAATCTCCCATAGATCAGGATAAGATCAGTTTATACTGTAAAGAGCTGTAAGTGGTTTCTTACTATAACTGCACCCGGTGATAATGTGGCTATATTCACTAGGCTTCCTCTAACGTCTCAGGAAGGATTTATTAATTCTCTAAAACAAAGACTGGAATTGCAAATTGAAGGCCACAACAGCAGTTGAAAAAGATGGTTGAGTTGGAAAACTGAGCTGATTTGGCAATTTCAGCTTAAAATGTGCAAATAGTGGGTGAATTTCTAGTCTAGTAAATAATCCTGTTAAGGACAGGTTGGTAGTGACAATACTTTGGTTCTGCTCCAGCCTGCTGTCTAATGTGGGGTGAGCCCTCACTCTGGATCCTTTAAAGCTATTTAAACATTTTGACTTGTAAGTGCAATATACATTACGTTTTGCATTTTATGCTATACAATTGTGTGCGATAGTTTTTATGAATGCTGAAACACCAGTTTTGTTTACTTTATTGGTATGTGTCTGCATCTGACAGGAGTAGGTGTGTTAGGCATCAAGTGTTGAATAACAGTTTTCCAGGCATTTTGGTGGGTTGTGAAATTCTGACCCACAAGGCTGCCTTCTATCCACATAACAGATGTGACTCTATCTTCTGCTCTTAAACCTATCAGTGACTACAGCTCAGCTGAATGAGCGCACTCAGGATTTAGTGAGTGAGCGCTTCCGTCTTCAACCTATTAGTGACTACAGCTCAGCTGAATGAGCGCACTCAGGATTTAGTGAGTGAGCGCTTCCGTCTTCAACCTATTAGTGACTACAGCTCAGCTGAATGAGCGCACTCAGGATTTAGTGAGTGAGCGCTTCCGTCTTCAACCTATTAGTGACTACAGCTCAGCTGAATGAGCGCACTCAGGATATAGTGAGTGAGCGCTTCCGTCTTCAACCTATTAGTGACTACAGCTCAGCTGAATGAGCGCACTCAGGATATAGTGAGTGAGCGCTTCCGTCTTAAACCTATCAGTGACTACAGCTCAGCTGAATGAGCGCACTCAGGATTTAGTGAGTGAGCGCTTCCGTCTTCAACCTATTAGTGACTACAGCTCAGCTGAATGAGCGCACTCAGTATTTAGTGAGTGAGCGCTTCCGTCTTCAACCTATTAGTGACTACAGCTCAGTTCAATGAGCACACTCACGATACAGTGAGCGCTACCATCTTCAACCTATCAGTGACTGACTATAGACCAGTTCAATGAGCACACTCAGGACAGTGAGTGATGTTAGTAGGTTCCTAATCGTGCCACAGGTAAGTGTATCCACGTGGAATGTTCCATAGGTACTGCCGAGGAAGTACTGGATGGGATATGGGTGTCTTGTGTAATGTATGTGAAACGGATGTCATGTCTGTGCAGCGTGTAGGTGGCGTGTGGATACTACATATCTCAGGGTGATTTTAGATGATTTCTGTTATGTATGTCATGTGGGTTCTGAATGTGATATGGGTGTAGTGTTAGAAGTGTAATGTGGGTGGTGTTTGTCATATGGGATGAGGGCGAGAGAAGATTATCTGACAAATGAAGAGCATGTGATTAATATTATATATACACACATGGCCTATGAGAAGAATAAATATATGTTTGCTCTTACAAGAACATAAATAGCTGTTTATTTAATCCAGGATACATGCTTAGAGGAATATGTATTAACCCTCCACAGCCTGCAAAGAAAGTATAGTAATAAACCCATCTGAAAAGCAGTCATACAAGTGAAGACAGCTACATATAAATCCAAAGACTAGGAGCCCATACACACGATTGGTGACTAACTGATCAAAGCGCAATCCTGATAAAGCTTACAGAAACTATTACCAGGGTATCGGATTAACACAATTCACAGTGAAGGTTGTGAATCTCTAAATCGCTCAATCCTTCGGTCTTTGCTATGGCCGCATAGAGGACATTCTAGGTTTCTTCATCTCTTTTTAAATATGAATGTGGTCTCATATGAACAAGGTGCTGGCAATTTATTTAGTATCTGTTGTACGACAAAAAGATGTGACAAAGTCTGAGTCTGTAAAATCAGGACAGAGGATACCAGAAGAAATGAGTGGCAGAAATGTAGTGTAGGTTTGATTGAGAGGGCAGAATGTGTTAATGATGGTTTGAAGGGTGATGTAGCGGGTTGCATTTCCCCAACACATTAATGGCATACAGTGTTATTCACCAACGTAAGAATTCAAGGTGAATTTCAACCCTAAGTAGCTGAACTGGGAGCATGGATGAATTAGACAATTTTTCCAGATTGGCTAGTTTGAATTCTCACTTTAGTGAATAACTATGATAGTACATACAAGTTATATCTGATATAAGCATATGCTCTGTACAATAGGCCCTGATCCTGAAATACTGAATGTGTTGGAGCTTGCACCAAAACAATATCCCCAGGCAAATCCTTCTCCTCTTGCCTCAAAGCAAGGACGCGCCGCAGTAACGCCTGAAGAGGTGGAGATTTTTAATTACTGAAGAATTAGGAACCTGGAACCCCTGAGTACCAGGACGGTATGTAGAATATAGAGCTGTAGTGGCCAAAATGATGATCTTCAGCTAGTTGGCAAATCATTATGGGAGTTGTAGTTCGAGAGCAGCATCTTCATTCTGACTGTCCCTGATAGAAAGGAATAAACTAGAAGTCTGTAAAGACACAAAGAACTTGATACAAAGTGCCACAAGGTGGATTTGGGAAAGTAAATTTAATGCCACAAATAGCCGACCCTGAACTTCCTGCTTCGTCCGGTCACATCATGTTACATTTTACTGACATACGTACAGAGATTTTTACCTCTGCAAGTTTTTACAGGCACTGTGTGATTAAGCTTTCAGAACAAAAAGAAAGGAGGAAAAAAAACACACACACAAAAAAAAAAAAAAAAAAAACTTTTGTTAACTATTTTTATTCTTATTTGAAGAAGGGCCGGGCCTTTCAACAACAGCGAGCCTAGATTAACATCACTCACAAACAATTCACTGGGTTTGACAAGGAATTTGCCTCCAAGATTGGAATGGGGAGATGTAGCAACTCTAACAGCAAAATTAAAAGCAGTCATCTCTTTCTGTGTTTTTTTTCCATGCAGAGAAACAGACATGGGTTAATACATGTTCCTCACCTCCATTCACTACCTGTATTTAAGCACAAATCCATGAGTTGGTAAACTGCCTTTCATTAGAGAGCACCAACATAATCAGCAGCACTGTACAAGCTGCAGACATACAGTATTGGGGGGGGTCACAGATAGATCACAGAGCGCGGTATGACAGTTTCAAGCCAGAACCACGATGGAATTGCTTATGACAGACTTATTTATATAAACACACATATACATAGATATCATTTAGAATTTTGAATGTTGATTTTGCCATGGTACGTAAACATTAATTGAGTTATTCATTGAAAAGTGAACTGAAGAAGAAAACTTGGATCAAGATGAGAATTCAGCATTTTCGTGTTTTGGTCTCCCCAACCTCCTTAGTGTAGCTATTTTGGCTCAGAAACTGGAGATTTATTTTTTTCTGTATTTTTATGAAAATATACATTTTTCACTTGTATAGACTATGGCAACTACTTTCCTATGACATGAACTCATAAATTAACAAGTCAACTGCACAATGTTGGCTACAAGACAAAGTGGGAAATGCAGGAGGTTGAGAGTAGGATAATCCTCTATTTAGGCCAAAACGTTGCCTTCTGTTTGTTGATTTGCCACAATGCTCGGTTTAGTGAATAACTCTCCCAGGTGTTCCTCGCAAGCTGCTATTGGGCAGTTTATAGTGGGTGTTCATGGAATTAAAGCACATAAATCCATCATTCAGCACTGGCTTAGCTTGAAGTGTTTACTGTGTGCTTTTCGCGGACAATTCACATTGTTTGACGGTTCTGCCGGGTGAGAAACCTTGTCCTGAACCTTTGTCTCTTTTCTTTTGTTCTGCTGAAGTTTGCTGCCCGTCTTTGTACTTTGTTGGCAGTTGTTGAGGTTAGCGATATGGTATTTGAGAAATGCTATTGAAACGCGGGCTCCTCCTTCATCTTAAATAGAGATTCCAAAGTCCTGAGAATTACTGGTAAAGACATGTGTTGAAACACGAATGTATTGCACGTCTCCTGCATGCTAGAAACACTCTGCCAAGAAGCAGATCTTGGTCTCATGTATGTACTTTCACTGAGGCTGACGGAAAATAAAACAAAGTTGTCAAACGAGGAGACAAAATGGGTTAACTGGTCAGTTAGAGCAGTACTAAGGAGCTGACCTGGATTCCAGAGCAAAATTAAAGGGACACTCCAGACCCATAATGTCCTTTAATTAGCGGAAATGTTTTATGTGTGAAGAGTGTGTCTTTTTCATTTTGCAAAAAGTGCAGATTTTAGTAGAAATTGACACTTTTATAAATGAACCTTGTCACACCACCCAAGATGTCAATCAGACAGCTGGTCCTGTTACTTCCTGGTTTGTTTAGCTCAGTGGAAACTAAACTCAAGAGGCAGCAATTGCCCAGAGCACCTGCCTTCCAAAGGCTCATTGAGCTGCATTGGGAAGTCTGTGATTGGACAGCCACAGAAAGTCTGGGCGGAGTTAGAAGGAGAGAACTGAGAGAAAAGAGAACTACAGCTTTTGCAGTGTGTTTATATATATACCCCCAAGGAAAAAATGCATAATTAAATACGTGTGTTTTCATTGGGGATATATCTGCGGATGTATTTTTTTGCTTTGATTTTGTATTTGGACAGTGGCATGTCCCTGGATTACGGAGCAATAATAGCAGCTCCAGATTCACCCACCGCCTGCATGTGCAATAAAAACGTATAAAAAAGAAAAAAAGGCAGTGTTTTACATTTGAGGGTTAAAAGGACAGGACCACTGCACCTAGACCACTTCATTAAGATAATGTGGTCTGGGTGAGCTTAATGTTACTTTAAAGAGCAGCACTGGATTCCAGACCAATAATCAGGAGCTACATTGGAATCCAGAGCAATATTAAGGGAAAACACTGCATTCCAGAGCAATATTAAGGGAAAACACTGCAATCCAGAGCAATATTAAGGGAAAACACTGCATTCCAGAGCAATATTAAGGGAAAACACTGCATTCCAGAGCAATATTAAGGGAAAACACTGCATTCCAGAGCAATATTAAGGGAAAACACTGCATTCCAGAGCAATATTAAGGGAAAACACTGCAATCCAGAGCAATATAAAGGGAAAACACTGCATTCCAGACCAATATTAACCCTTTAAGGACTGGACTGTTTTTGCGATGTTGTACATTTGTGACCAGGCCTCTTTTTACACTTTTGTGGTGTTTGTGTTTAGCTGTAATTTTCCGCTCTCTCATTTACTGTTCCTATACAAATTATATATTGTTTTTTTCAGGACAAAAAAGGCTTTCTTTACATACCATTATTTATATAATCTCATGTAATTTAATTTTAAAAAAACAAACAAATATGATGAAAAATTTAAAAAAATACATGTTTTTTTGACTTTTACTTGAAAAATCTTTTACTCATCTACAAAAGCGAATAAAAAAAACTGCTAAATAGATTAAAAATTTTGTCCTGAGTTTTAAAATACCCAGTGTTTACATGCGTTTTTCCAAGTTATAGGGTTATAGGTACAAGTAGGATATTGCGATTTCAAAACGTATATTTTTTCAAATTTATCAATAGTGACATTGTAACACTATTATCTGCCAAAAGTCTCTGAATCACACCCCACATGTACATATTTTTTTTAAAGTAGACAAACCAGGGTATTCAATATAGGGTATGTCCAGTCTTTTTTAGTAGCCACCTAGTCACAAACACTGGCCAAAGTTAGCGTTCATATTTGTTTTCTGTGTGAAAAAACAAAAAAACTAAATTGAACGCTAATTTTGGCCAGTGTTTGTGACTAAGTGGCTACTAAAAAAGACTGGACATACCCCATTTGCAATACTTTTTGTTGTCTTCTTTTGCAAATGGTATGCCATCATGGGGGTAATTCTCATTCCTGGGCTACCATACGCTCTCAAAAGCAACATAACCAACCTGGCCATTTTCAATGTAAAAATATTTGACCCATATATTTGACCCTGTAACTTTCAAAAACGCTATAAAATCTGTACATGGGGGTACTGTTATACTCGGGAGACTTTCTTGAACACAAATATTAGTGTTTCAAAACAGGAAAACATATCACAACAATTATATCATCAGTAAAAGTGCTGTTTGTGTGTGAAAAATGCGAAACAAAGTCACTTTCACTGACAATATCATCGCTGTGATAGGTTTTGCTGTTTTGAATCACTAATATTTGTGTTCAGTGAAGTCTCCCGAGTAAAACAGTACCCCCATGTACAGGTTTTAGGGTGTCATAGAAAGTTACAGGGTAAAATACAGTGCTAGCAAATTAAATTCTCTGCAATTTCGGCCTGGGTTGGCAGGCAGGTCCCTCAAATTGCAATTAATAAAATTACTTAATTATGTAAAAATATTACATAAATATGCACGTAGAATTTAAATATATATACATATTTATATATTTGAAGTCTACGTGTATATTTATATAATTATTTATGTAATTTTGTATCTGGACATATGCATATTTCGTATTATATTTATTTATTTATATATACATAGATATATATACAATTTCATTCTAAGTGTATTTTGATATAAATATATATATTTTAATATCAAAATACAGTTAGAATAAAATTTCATATAGATATGTATTTTTTTTATAGATATTATTTTTAATTTTTTTAATTTAATTTAATTTACTTATTATTTGTATTTTATAATAATATATATATATACAATATATATAGTTATTATATATATTATATATATATGTAATTTAATTATAAGTGTATTTTTATATTTTTATATTAATATATGTACATATGTACATATATATTAATATACAAATACACTTAGCATGACATTATATATATGATATATAGACGTATATTATATAGGTATAATATATGTTTATATATCATATATATATATATATATATACACATATATAATTATTATTTTTTTTTATTAACTTTTACTTTAATTTTTTTTATGATTTTACACTAGCAGGGAGACTGCCTGTCAGCACAGACAGTCCCCCTGCAGGCAGACACATGGACACCTATTGTGACCATGTGGTCGCCCTGTTGAGCGATCACATGGCCACAGGGGTCCTAATCCGCCATGGGGAGACTGTCTGGGCTGCAGGCAGTCTCCCCACAACGGGAGCACCGCCGATCGCCGCCGGGGGAACGACGGCGATCGGGTAAGTACATCTGACCGTTAGGACGGTTCAGGACCGTCATCGGTCGGCAACGCAAAAATGCCGATGACGGTCCTGAACCGTCCTCGGTGTTAAGGGGTTAAGGAAAAACACTGCATTCCAGAGCAATATAAAGGAAAAACACTGCATTCCAGAGCAATATAAAGGGAAAACACTGCATTCCAGAGCAATATAAAGGGAAACACTGCATTCCAGAGCAATATAAAGGGAAAACACTGCATTCCAGACCAATATAAAGGAAAAACACTGCATTCCAGAGCAATATAAAGGAAAAACACTGCATTCCAGAGCAATATAAAGGGAAAACACTGCATTCCAGAGCAATATAAAGGGAAAACACTGCATTCCAGAGCAATATAAAGGGAAACACTGCATTCCAGAGCAATATAAAGGAAAAACACTGCATTCCAGAGCAATATAAAGGAAAAACACTGCATTCCAGAGCAATATAAAGGAAAAACACTGCATTCCAGAGCAATATAAAGGAAAAACACTGCATTCCAGAGCAATATAAAGGGAAACACTGCATTCCAGAGCAATATAAAGGAAAAACACTGCATTCCAGAGCAATATAAAGGGAAAACACTGCATTCCAGAGCAATATAAAGGGAAAACACTGCATTCCAGAGCAATATAAAGGAAAAACACTGCATTCCAGAGCAATATAAAGGAAAAACACTGCATTCCAGAGCAATATAAAGGGAAACACTGCATTCCAGAGCAATATAAAGGAAAAACACTGCATTCCAGAGCAATATAAAGGGAAAACACTGCATTCCAGAGCAATATAAAGGAAAAACACTGCATTCCAGAGCAATATAAAGGGAAAACACTGCATTCCAGAGCAATATAAAGGAAAAACACTGCATTCCAGAGCAATATAAAGGGAAAACACTGCATTCCAGAGCAATATAAAGGGAAAACACTGCATTCCAGAGCAATATAAAGGGAAACACTGCATTCCAGAGCAATATAAAGGGAAAACACTGCATTCCAGAGCAATATAAAGGGAAACACTGCATTCCAGAGCAATATAAAGGAAAAACACTGCATTCCAGAGCAATATAAAGGGAAAACACTGCATTCCAGAGCAATATAAAGGGAAACACTGCATTCCAGAGCAATATAAAGGGAAAACACTGCATTCCAGACCAATATAAAGGAAAAACACTGCATTCCAGAGCAATATTAAGGGAAAGCACTGGATTCCGGAGCATCATTAAGGAGCAGCACTGGGTTCCAGAGCAATATTATGGGGCAGCACTGCATTCCAGAGCAATATTAAGTTAGAGCACTGGATTCTGGTAAAAAGTAACCAGTAAACCAAAACAGAGAAATATCTCCTCCAATTCACCCTATGCCTCCTTAGTGCTCTTCTCCCAGCCCTCTGTAACACGGAGTGTATTGCAATGTAATTAGCAGAGTGTTTGCCCATACTATTAACACAATGCTTTGCAACCATAATTAACCAACAAAACAAAGAGTTCTGAAAATGTGCTGCAATGGAATCCACACTCACTTCGGGGATTTGGAAACTATACACTGAAGGATTGCAGAACAAGTCTGCTCTTCCAGCTTTTTTGGAAGTGGAGTTTATTGAACTTGACTCAATCTTTTCTTTAACCATTTGTATGCCAGGTGGACTACCAACATGTTTAGAACATGTCCCTCAGTCTGCTGGATAACACACAGCTGGTTGCGTACCGTTGTTACAGGATTACTGGGTAGGCCATCAAGGGTCTGTTTCTTTAAATTGTACTCTGTATGGGAACGGACAAGCACCTATTCCATAAATAGGATATAGTGCCCCGTCCCCCTGCTCTTTGCTACTTGTAACTGCAGCAAATTCCAAACTCTGCAATTCTCCCATAAAGATTGCCAGCGCTGCCTGGTCCCTGGTGAGGCTTTATCGATAAATGCAATGGTATTTGGGGGATATATATTTTCCTTTTACATTTTTTTATTTTTTTTTTAATCCATCCATCCATGGGTAAGCAGGAGGCCATTGGTTTCACCTGTTCGTATATCTGTAAAATTCTATTAATCACAAACCAAAACGCCATAACATAATATTGGTTCTACACCAAGATGGATTTGGCTCTTTTTTATTATTATATAAAGAGTGCATTGAAACACACCAAATAAACTACATTTAAAAAAAAAAAAAAAAATCACGGCTGAAGTTTTTACATTTGCTGTAAATTTACAGGCTGAGTGGAATCTGCATTAAAGGAACACTTATTGATAATATTGGTAATCTTTTATTACCAGGATGTCTATGGCAAAAGATTAACAATCAGAAAGGGTTTAATCCCAGAGTCCATTATCCCGCTACCAATCGCTCTGCTCCATGTCCTTGGACACTGGTGCATCTGAATGGCTGAGAGCATCAGCTGATTCTCTTAGCCAATCAATGGTTCACGAAAAGGACCAATAAAAATACATACGTTTCTCAAGTCGTTTTGTGGATGTGGAGCCATTGATTGATAGGCGCAGCAATGATTGACACCTTTTCCTATATTTGATGTCATTTCTACAAACACTTAATCTAGAGATTTTTAAATTTAAGGTCAATATAAGCAAACTTGAGAAATATGCTAAATCCGCTGTGCTTACAGGTGGACTATTTTGGCCTTAAATTTGAAATTCACTTTAAATTAGCCCTGATAAAGTGCAACTAAGAAAAACCATCTGTACCCTGCCGAAGCAGCACTGCATGGCCGGGTGACATTGTAGTTCTATATTATGAACATTTACACAGCCGACATAGAACGAAGCAGCACTGCATGGCCGGGTGACATTGTAGTTCTATATTATGAACATTTACACAGCCGACATAGAACGAAGCAGCACTGCATGGCCGGGTGACATTGTAGTTCTATATTATGAACATTTACACAGCCGACATGGAACGAAGCAGCACTGCATGGCCGGGTGACATTGTAGTTCTATATTATGAACATTTACACAGCCGACATGGAACGAAGCAGCACTGCATGGCCGGGTGACATTGTAGTTCTATATTATGAACATTTACACAGCCGACATGGAACGAAGGAGCACTGCATGGCCGGGTGACATTGTAGTTCTATATTATGAACATTTACACAGCCGACATAGAACGAAGCAGCACTGCATGGCCGGGTGACATTGTAGTTCTATATTATGAACATTTACACAGCCGACATAGAACGAAGCAGCACTGCATGGCCGGGTGACATTGTAGTTCTATATTATGAACATTTACTCAGCCGACATAGAGCGAAGCAGCACTGCATGGCCGGGTGACATTGTAGTTTTATATTATGAACATTTACACAGCCGACATGGAACGAAGCAGCACTGCATGGCCGGGTGACATTGTAGTTCTATATTATGAACATTTACACAGCCGACATAGAACGAAGCAGCACTGCATGGCCGGGTGACATTGTAGTTCTATATTATGAACATTTACACAGCCGACATAGAACGAAGCCGCACTGCATGGCCGGGTGACATTGTAGTTCTATATTATGAACATTTACTCAGCCGACATAGAACGAAGCAGCACTGCATGGCCGGGTGACATTGTAGTTCTGTATTATGAACATTTACTCAGCCGACATAGAACGAAGCAGCACTGCATGGCCGGTAGACATTGTAGTTCTATATTATGAACATTTACACAGCCGACATAGAACGAAGCAGCACTGCATGGCCGGGTGACATTGTAGTTCTATATTATGAACATTTACACAGCCGACATAGAACGAAGCAGCACTGCATGGCCGGGTGACATTGTAGTTCTATATTATGAACATTTACACAGCCGACATAGAACGAAGCAGCACTGCATGGCCGGGTGACATTGTAGTTCTATATTATGAACATTTACACAGCCGACATAGAACGAAGCAGCACTGCATGGCCGGGTGACATTGTAGTTCTATATTATGAACATTTACACAGCCGACATGGAACGAAGCAGCACTGCATGGCCGGGTGACATTGTAGTTCTATATTATGAACATTTACACAGCCGACATGGAACGAAGCAGCACTGCATGGCCGGGTGACATTGTAGTTCTGTATTATGAACATTTACACAGCCGACATGGAACGAAGCAGCACTGCATGGCCGGGTGACATTGTAGTTCTATATTATGAACATTTACACAGCCGACATAGAACGAAGCAGCACTGCATGGCCGGGTGACATTGTAGTTCTATATTATGAACATTTACACAGCCAACATAGAACGAAGGAGCACTGCATGGCCGGGTGACATTGTAGTTCTATATTATGAACATTTACTCAGCCGACATAGAACGAAGCAGCACTGCATGGCCGGGTGACATTGTAGTTCTATATTATGAACATTTACTCAGCCGACATAGAACGAAGCAGCACTGCATGGCCGGGTGACATTGTAGTTCTATATTATGAACATTTACACAGCCGACATGGAACGAAGCAGCACTGCATGGCCGGGTGACATTGTAGTTCTGTATTATGAACATTTACACAGCCGACATGGAACGAAGCAGCACTGCATGGCCGGGTGACATTGTAGTTCTGTATTATGAACATTTACACAGC
The DNA here is from genome assembly GCF_036172605.1 of Pelobates fuscus. Taxonomy (NCBI): domain Eukaryota; kingdom Metazoa; phylum Chordata; class Amphibia; order Anura; family Pelobatidae; genus Pelobates; species Pelobates fuscus. The sequence goes on from NC_086319.1 coordinate 8,104,699, forward strand.
CGACATGGAACGAAGCAGCACTGCATGGCCGGGTGACATTGTAGTTCTATATTATGAACATTTACACAGCCAACATAGAACGAAGGAGCACTGCATGGCCGGGTGACATTGTAGTTCTATATTATGAACATTTACACAGCCGACATGGAACGAAGCAGCACTGCATGGCCGGGTGACATTGTAGTTCTGTATTATGAACATTTACACAGCCGACATGGAACGAAGCAGCACTGCATGGCCGGGTGACATTGTAGTTCTGTATTATGAACATTTACACAGCCGACATGGAACGAAGCAGCACTGCATGGCCGGGTGACATTGTAGTTCTATATTATGAACATTTACACAGCCAACATAGAACGAAGGAGCACTGCATGGCCGGGTGACATTGTAGTTCTATATTATGAACATTTACTCAGCCGACATAGAACGAAGCAGCACTGCATGGCCGGGTGACATTGTAGTTCTATATTATGAACATTTACTCAGCCGACATAGAACGAAGCAGCACTGCATGGCCGGGTGACATTGTAGTTCTATATTATGAACATTTACACAGCCGACATAGAACGAAGCAGCACTGCATGGCCGGGCGACGTAGTTCTATATTATGAACATTTACACAGCCGACATAGAACGAAGCAGCACTGCATGGCCGGGTGACATTGTAGTTCTGTATTATAAACATTTACACAGCCGACATAGAACGAAGCAGCACTGCATGGCCGGGTGACATTGTAGTTCTATATTATGAACATTTACACAGCCGACATAGAACGAAGCAGCACTGCATGGCCGGGTGACATTGTAGTTCTGTATTATAAACATTTACACAGCCGACATGGAACGAAGCAGCACTGCATGGCCGGGTGACATTGTAGTTCTATATTATGAACATTTACACAGCCGACATGGAACGAAGCAGCACTGCATGGCCGGGTGACATTGTAGTTCTATATTATGAACATTTACACAGCCGACATAGAACGAAGCAGCACTGCATGGCCGGGTGACATTGTAGTTCTATATTATGAACATTTACTCAGCCGACATAGAACGAAGCAGCACTGCATGGCCGGGTGACATTGTAGTTCTATATTATGAACATTTACTCAGCCGACATAGAACAAAGCAGCACTGCATGGCCGGGTGACATTGTAGTTCTATATTATGAACATTTACACAGCCGACATAGAGCGAAGCAGCACTGCATGGCCGGGTGACATTGTAGTTCTATATTATGAACATTTACACAGCCGACATGGAACGAAGCAGCACTGCATGGCCGGGTGACATTGTAGTTCTGTATTATAAACATTTACACAGCCGACATGGAACGAAGCAGCACTGCATGGCCGGGTGACATTGTAGTTCTATATTATGAACATTTACACAGCCGACATGGAACGAAGCAGCACTGCATGGCCGGGTGACATTGTAGTTCTGTATTATGAACATTTACACAGCCGACATAGAACGAAGCAGCACTGCATGGCCGGGTGACATTGTAGTTCTATATTATGAACATTTACACAGCCGACATGGAACGAAGCAGCACTGCATGGCCGGGTGACATTGTAGTTCTATATTATGAACATTTACTCAGCCGACATAGAACGAAGCAGCACTGCATGGCCGGGTGACATTGTAGTTCTATATTATGAACATTTACACAGCCGACATAGAACGAAGCAGCACTGCATGGCCGGGTGACATTGTAGTTCTGTATTATGAACATTTACACAGCCGACATAGAACGAAGCAGCACTGCATGGCCGGGTGACATTGTAGTTCTGTATTATGAACATTTACTCAGCCGACATAGAACGAAGCAGCACTGCATGGCCGGGTGACATTGTAGTTCTATATTATGAACATTTACTCAGCCGACATAGAACGAAGCAGCACTGCATGGCCGGGTGACATTGTAGTTCTATATTATGAACATTTACACAGCCGACATGGAACGAAGCAGCACTGCATGGCCGGGTGACATTGTAGTTCTATATTATGAACATTTACACAGCCGACATAGAACGAAGCAGCACTGCATGGCCGGGTGACATTGTAGTTCTATATTATGAACATTTACACAGCCGACATAGAGCGAAGCAGCACTGCATGGCCGGGTGACATTGTAGTTCTATATTATGAACATTTACACAGCCGACATGGAACGAAGCAGCACTGCATGGCCGGGTGACATTGTAGTTCTATATTATGAACATTTACACAGCCGACATAGAGCGAAGCAGCACTGCATGGCCGGGTGACATTGTAGTTCTATATTATGAACATTTACACAGCCGACATAGAACGAAGCAGCACTGCATGGCCGGGTGACATTGTAGTTCTATATTATGAACATTTACACAGCCGACATAGAACGAAGCAGCACTGCATGGCCGGGTGACATTGTAGTTCTATATTATGAACATTTACACAGCCGACATGGAACGAAGCAGCACTGCATGGCCGGGTGACATTGTAGTTCTATATTATGAACATTTACACAGCCGACAAAGAACGAAGCAGCACTGCATGGCCGGGTGACATTGTAGTTCTATATTATGAACATTTACACAGCCGACATGGAACGAAGGAGCACTGCATGGCCGGGTGACATTGCAGTTCTATATTATGAACATTTACACAGCCGACATGGAACGAAGCAGCACTGCATGGCCGGGTGACATTGTAGTTCTATATTATGAACATTTACACAGCCGACATGGAACGAAGCAGCACTGCATGGCCGGGTGACATTGTAGTTCTATATTATGAACATTTACACAGCCGACATAGAGCGAAGCAGCACTGCATGGCCGGGTGACATTGTAGTTCTATATTATGAACATTTACACAGCCGACATAGAACGAAGCAGCACTGCATGGCCGGGTGACATTGTAGTTCTATATTATGAACATTTACACAGCCGACATAGAGCGAAGCAGCACTGCATGGCCGGGTGACATTGTAGTTCTATATTATGAACATTTACACAGCCGACATGGAACGAAGCAGCACTGCATGGCCGGGTGACATTGTAGTTCTATATTATGAACATTTACACAGCCGACATGGAACGAAGGAGCACTGCATGGCCGGGTGACATTGTAGTTCTGTATTATGAACATTTACTCAGCCGACATAGAGCGAAGCAGCACTGCATGGCCGGGTGACATTGTAGTTCTATATTATGAACATTTACACAGCCGACATGGAACGAAGCAGCACTGCATGGCCGGGTGACATTGTAGTTCTATATTATGAACATTTACACAGCCGACATGGAACGAAGCAGCACTGCATGGCCGGGTGACATTGTAGTTCTATATTATGAACATTTACTCAGCCGACATAGAGCGAAGCAGCACTGCATGGCCGGGTGACATTGTAGTTCTATATTATGAACATTTACACAGCCGACATGGAACGAAGCAGCACTGCATGGCCGGGTGACATTGTAGTTCTGTATTATGAACATTTACACAGCCGACATGGAACGAAGCAGCACTGCATGGCCGGGTGACATTGTAGTTCTATATTATGAACATTTACACAGCCGACATGGAACGAAGCAGCACTGCATGGCCGGGTGACATTGTAGTTCTGTATTATGAACATTTACACAGCCGACATGGAACGAAGCAGCACTGCATGGCCGGGTGACATTGTAGTTCTATATTATGAACATTTACACAGCCGACATGGAACGAAGCAGCACTGCATGGCCGGGTGACATTGTAGTTCTATATTATGAACATTTACACAGCCGACATAGAACGAAGCAGCACTGCATGGCCGGGTGACATTGTAGTTCTATATTATGAACATTTACACAGCCGACATAGAGCGAAGCAGCACTGCATGGCCGGGTGACATTGTAGTTCTATATTATGAACATTTACACAGCCGACATGGAACGAAGCAGCACTGCATGGCCGGGTGACATTGTAGTTCTATATTATGAACATTTACACAGCCAACATAGAACGAAGCAGCACTGCATGGCCGGGTGACATTGTAGTTCTGTATTATAAACATTTACACAGCCGACATAGAACGAAGCAGCACTGCATGGCCGGGTGACATTGTAGTTCTATATTATAAACATTTACACAGCCGACATGGAACGAAGCAGCACTGCATGGCCGGGTGACATTGTAGTTCTATATTATGAACATTTACACAGCCGACATAGAACGAAGCAGCACTGCATGGCCGGGTGACATTGTAGTTCTATATTATGAACATTTACACAGCCGACATGGAACGAAGCAGCACTGCATGGCCGGGTGACATTGTAGTTCTATATTATGAACATTTACACAGCCAACATAGAACGAAGCAGCACTGCATGGCCGGGTGACATTGTAGTTCTGTATTATAAACATTTACACAGCCGACATAGAACGAAGCAGCACTGCATGGCCGGGTGACATTGTAGTTCTATATTATGAACATTTACACAGCCGACATAGAACGAAGCAGCACTGCATGGCCGGGTGACATTGTAGTTCTATATTATGAACATTTACACAGCCGACATAGAACGAAGGAGCACTGCATGGCCGGGTGACATTGTAGTTCTATATTATGAACATTTACACAGCCGACATAGAACGAAGCAGCACTGCATGGCCGGGTGACATTGTAGTTCTATATTATGAACATTTACACAGCCGACATAGAACGAAGCAGCACTGCATGGCCGGGTGACATTGTAGTTCTATATTATGAACATCTACACAGCCGACATAGAACGAAGCAGCACTGCATGGCCGGGTGACATTGTAGTTCTGTATTATGAACATTTACACAGCCAACATAGAACGAAGCAGCACTGCATGGCCGGGTGACATTGTAGTTCTATATTATGAACATTTACACAGCCGACATAGAACGAAGGAGCACTGCATGGCCGGGTGACATTGTAGTTCTTTATTATGAACATTTACACAGCCGACATAGAGCGAAGCAGCACTGCATGGCCGGGTGACATTGTAGTTCTGTATAATGAACATTTACACAGCCGACATAGAACGAAGCAGCACTGCATGGCCGGGTGACATTGTAGTTCTATATTATGAACATTTACACAGCCGACATGGAACGAAGCAGCACTGCATGGCCGGGTGACATTGTAGTTCTATATTATGAACATTTACACAGCCGACATGGAACGAAGCAGCACTGCATGGCCGGGTGACATTGTAGTTCTATATTATGAACATTTACACAGCCGACATAGAGCGAAGCAGCACTGCATGGCCGGGTGACATTGTAGTTCTATATTATGAACATTTACACAGCCGACATAGAACGAAGCAGCACTGCATGGCCGGGTGACATTGTAGTTCTGTATAATGAACATTTACACAGCCGACATAGAACGAAGCAGCACTGCATGGCCGGGTGACATTGTAGTTCTATATTATGAACATTTACACAGCCGACATGGAACGAAGCAGCACTGCATGGCCGGGTGACATTGTAGTTCTATATTATGAACATTTACACAGCCGACATGGAACGAAGCAGCACTGCATGGCCGGGTGACATTGTAGTTCTATATTATGAACATTTACACAGCCGACATAGAGCGAAGCAGCACTGCATGGCCGGGTGACATTGTAGTTCTATATTATGAACATTTACACAGCCGACATAGAACGAAGCAGCACTGCATGGCCGGGTGACATTGTAGTTCTGTATTATGAACATTTACACAGCCGACATAGAACGAAGCAGCACTAAATGGCCGGGTGACATTGTAGTTTTATATTATGAACATTTACACAGCCGACATGGAACGAAGCAGCACTGCATGGCCGGGTGACATTGTAGTTCTATATTATGAACATTTACACAGCCGACATGGAACGAAGCAGCACTGCATGGCCGGGTGACATTGTAGTTCTATATTATGAACATTTACACAGCCGACATGGAACGAAGCAGCACTGCATGGCCGGGTGACATTGTAGTTCTATATTATGAACATTTACACAGCCGACATAGAGCGAAGCAGCACTGCATGGCCGGGTGACATTGTAGTTCTATATTATGAACATTTACACAGCCGACATGGAACGAAGCAGCACTGCATGGCCGGGTGACATTGTAGTTCTATATTATGAACATTTACACAGCCGACATAGAGCGAAGCAGCACTGCATGGCCGGGTGACATTGTAGTTCTATATTATGAACATTTACACAGCCGACATAGAACGAAGCAGCACTGCATGGCCGGGTGACGTAGTTCTATATTATGAACATTTACACAGCCGACATAGAGCGAAGCAGCACTGCATGGCCGGGTGACGTAGTTCTATATTATGAACATTTACACAGCCGACATGGAACGAAGCAGCACTGCATGGCCGGGTGACATTGCAGTTCTATATTATGAACATTTACTCAGCCGACATAGAACGAAGCAGCACTGCATGGCCGGGTGACATTGTAGTTCTATATTATGAACATTTACTCAGCCGACATAGAACGAAGGAGCACTGCATGGCCAGGTGACGTAGTTCTTCATTATGAACATTTACTCAGCCAACACAACAATGATTGACAGCTCTTCCTGGGCTCCGCCAGAGCTTCTTACACTATCCCGGTCCCTGATGAGATGAGGCAAACACAAGTTCTCTGGGTAATTAGGAAGCAAGGTCTAGTATAGCTCGTGAAATTGAAGTTGGACAACAGCGGGTTGTCTGTTAATGATTTTGAAGGAGGAATGTCTTGGATTTGATGCCCTGGATAAAACAGTTCTTTGTTAAATTGTTCTATATTAGACACTCTGGATTTTTTCAGAGCTTTTATTCAGCCTTATTATCAGAGCAGTATTAGTGATGTGCTTGGCCGCTTGTGAAAGAGTGTATTACGGGGTGAGAGAAAAGGGTTGGAGAAGGCTGAAATCTCTACTATACCAAGGAGTCTTGATGGAATTAATTTGTGTTGAGATGGAGCAAGTTTAAATATGCCCCAAGTGGAAATGTTTGCTGCTAAAGGGTACCCTTTTGTTTTGGCCCAATGCAGCAAGGAAGTCTCCTAAATAATAAAAAAAATAAAAAAAAAATAAGAGTTACTCCAGCCTAATGATTGTACCTTCCTATTTCACCTCTTAAAACAGATCTAGAACCACCAGATACAGCATAGTATAAGACAGACCTAGACCTACCAGATACATGATACTATAAGACAGATCTAGAACCACCATTTGAGGGGATCTATAACTACCAAGCACAACATACTATAAGACAGATCTAGAACCACTACATACAGCATACTATGAGGTAAATCTAAACCTACTACAAACTGCATACTATCTGATAGATCTAGAACTACCACATACAGCATAATATGATACAGATCTAGAACTATCATATTTGTACACAGGAACTATCACATATAGTATTCAGTAATACAGAAATAGAACTATCACATACAATATATTGTAAGATCTATCATCAACATGTTCTTTTAGACAGATCTAGAATTATCACATATACGGTATATAAATTATTATAGAACTATAGTATAGATCTAGAATTATCACATTTGCAAACTTGAAGATATATCGAGGGCTCCTACATATGCATACACAGAGACATATCTAGAGCTATCACAATTGTATTCTTTGAGACAGAACTATCACAACATACAGTCTAAACAGTGTGATACCGCTCTAGTTGGGTCTTTTCATTGAGAATAAAGATCATTAAAAAAATAATTGTGCCTAGTAGGGAGAAAATCTAATTTAATAATTGGGTCAGAATTACGGATATATTTTACAACACACCATTCTCATTCCATATAACAGATTCTCTGCATTGCCTCATACAGCCCATACTGCTCCCCAGGTCTCAGAATGCAGGCCCAGCTGGTAAAGAAAACTTTGAAGTGATTTCTCCACCATGATCTGTAGTGTTCGTGACTTTCTCCTGGACAGACCCTATTAAAATCCACCAAGCACCCACTAGAACAAGCTGGCCTTTTAATTACAATAAAAAGCTTTGTTAATCACACAGTCACACGGCTGATAGAGTCTGATTAATTTTAATATGCATGATCGTGACAAGAGCCTCATGGGTAAGGGAGGACCCCTTCCAGAGGCTAATATATCACTTAGAGGTCCTCGTGACAGCTCCTGACCAGATTGGGTTTTTATGATTCACAGAGGGTCTCTAACCTTTCATGCTTGGGATGAGAGGGCTCAAAAACAGATGTCTAGTCCTTCACTTTCAGAACAAGAACATAGCAATGAGCTGGGGAGCTGGCACAGCCTGGACGGCATGTCTTTGGTGCTCTGCGTGTCTGTACAAGGACCTAGTGTGGAAAGGTTCAGCAACCACAGCTAGTACACACTCATCTTCCACACTGATTAGCGATAATAGGGCAGTCAATACTTCGGCTGATTAGCGATCCTCACAATAAAAAGCATTATAATTTCTTCTTTCACACAATATATTAATAAATCGGCCATGTTATTTAACAGTAGGGGGGTGAATTATGAGACAGCATACTAATTATACCCATATGGGAATAGGTTATATTTTTCACAATACCCGCTAACACCATATTTTACAAATATTAATGGATTCATTTATTGGCTACATGACTGCTTAACTCTTCTTTCTTTTGGTTGCTATTCACTCAAAGTTTAAACATTAATTTTAATCACTAGCATTCATAGATTTTACAAGGGATAGTCGTTTCCTTCTAAAATCTGTCAAGTTATTCATCATTGCTAGTTTGAGACGAGCACGGTCATTGACAAAAGTGCAAATGATTGGAAAGTCTAAGTGGATTTTTAACATTTTCACCAAAATAGTCAACTTAGAAAAATTACCAAGTCCATTCTGTTTTCATTGTGCCTATTTGGTCTTAAATTTGGAATTCTCTTTGACTTCTGGCAATTCCCACTTTAGTGAATAACCCTGAAATTAACAGATGGAAATCCCAAGAAATGCATCTGAAACAATTTCAATGCAGAATGTGATGTTATTCCAAGTTTTAAAATGATTTATTTGATTTAAATTCCTGTGAGTGCCCACGTTTTATATATATATATACACACACTACAGCATCTTATCATTAGCAAAACCAAAAAAGATAAATAAATTACAAACTGACTGACAGTAATAAAGATTATGCAGATATGATATACACTTCGACTAGCCTATTTAAGGTTATTTTTCTATATACACTTTCTTCCCTATATAACATTTCTGTGAATTTGATGTGCTATATGTGTTAAGGATAATTAATATTAATACTCTGTGATCTCTAATCGATAATGGGAATAACCTACTTAAGGGCATCTCTTTATACACACTTTCTTCTATATATGAAAACTCTTTGAACTTGATGTGCTTTATGTGTTAAGGATAATTAATATTAATACTCTGTGATTTTGAACAAGGATTTCTAATCGATAATGGAAATTTCTGTACTCGTATACTCTGGTCTTATCTTTGTATTGTATTTATTCTGTATATGTGTATTGTATGTCCTATATACACTTGGATGTTATGTCAGTATCCATATAAAAATAATATATACATTTCTTTTTCCTGTATCAACAAATTAATAAGTCTTTCAAAGCTCGTTCGTTATTGGCAATTAAGTATTAGACTCTCTAATTAATGTAATGTAATTATTGTTGATAAGCAGTATACTACTTTCAGCCGTTAAACTACTTGCTTAGGATACTGATTCACAAGTGTATTTTATAATTGTGATTGTTTAAAGTGTGTTATATATATTGTAAAATTGAACAAAGGAGTGCCTGGACCTCTATTACTTTATTCATTTTTGGAAATCTGGTGTTTGACTCCGGCTCAGCAAGCACAATGGCTCAGATTTATGTAATCTAGATACAACTCCATAACGAAGGCCTGCACATTGAATTAGCAGCCAGTGCCAGCTTTCAAGACTCTGGGTCCTTAGCACGATTCCAATTCAATAGGTCAGTGAGGTGCCAGAGGGCAGTGTGTACCGCTCAGTGAGGTGCCAGAGGGCAGTGTGTACCGCGCAGTGAGGTGCCAGAGAGCTATGTGTAGCGCTCAGTGAGGTGCCAAAAGGCTCTGTGTACTGCTCAGTGAGCTATTGGAAAACTCACTGTGGCACTTAGTGGGTTACTGGAAAGCTCAGTGTGGCACTTAGTGAGTTATTGGAAAGCTCAGTGTGGCACTTAGTGAGTTACTGGAAAGCTCAGTGTGGCACTTAGTGAGTTACTGGAAAGCTCAGTGTGGCACTTAGTGAGTTACTGGAAAGCTCAGTGTGGCACTTAGTGAGTTACTGGAAAGCTCAGTGTGGCACTTAGTGAATTACTGGAAAGCTCAGTGTGGCACTTAGTGAGTTACTGGAAAGCTCAGTGTGGCACTTAGTGAGTTACTGTAAAGATCTGTGTGGCACTTAGTGAGTTACTGGAAAGCTCAGTGTGGCACTTAGTGCGTTACTGGAAAGCTCAGTGTGGCACTTAGTGAGTTACTGGAAAGCTCAGTGTGGCACTTAGTGAGTTACTGGAAAGCTCAGTGTGGCACTTGGTGAGTTACTGGAAAGCTCAGTGTGGCACTTGGTGAGTTACTGGAAAACTCAGTGTGGCACTTGGTGAGTTACTGGAAAGCTCAGTGTGGCACTTAGTGAGTTACTGGAAAACTCAGTGTGGCACTTAGTGGGTTACTGGAAAGCTCAGTGTGGCACTTAGTGGGTTACTGGAAAGCTCAGTGTGGCACTTAGTGGGTTACTGGAAAGCTCAGTGTGGCACTTAGTGAGTTACTGGAAAGCTCAGTGTGGCACTTAGTGAGTTACTGGAAAGATCTGTGTGGCACTTAGTGAGTTACTGGAAAGCTCAGTGTGGCACTTAGTGAGTTACTGGAAAGCTCAGTGTGGCACTTAGTGAGTTACTGGAAAGCTCAGTGTGGCACTTAGTGAGTTACTGTAAAGATCTGTGTGGCACTTAGTGAGTTACTGGAAAGCTCAGTGTGGCACTTAGTGCGTTACTGGAAAGCTCAGTGTGGCACTTAGTGAGTTACTGGAAAGCTCAGTGTGGCACTTAGTGAGTTACTGGAAAGCTCAGTGTGGCACTTGGTGAGTTACTGGAAAGCTCAGTGTGGCACTTGGTGAGTTACTGGAAAACTCAGTGTGGCACTTGGTGAGTTACTGGAAAGCTCAGTGTGGCACTTAGTGAGTTACTGGAAAACTCAGTGTGGCACTTAGTGAGTTACTGGAAAGCTCAGTGTGGCACTTAGTGAGTTACTGGAAAGCTCAGTGTGGCACTTAGTGAGTTACTGGAAAGCTCAGTGTGGCACTTAGTGAGTTACTGGAAAGCTCAGTGTGGCACTTAGTGAGTTACTGTAAAGATCTGTGTGGCACTTAGTGAGTTACTGGAAAGCTCAGTGTGGCACTTAGTGCGTTACTGGAAAGCTCAGTGTGGCACTTAGTGAGTTACTGGAAAGCTCAGTGTGGCACTTAGTGAGTTACTGGAAAGCTCAGTGTGGCACTTGGTGAGTTACTGGAAAGCTCAGTGTGGCACTTGGTGAGTTACTGGAAAACTCAGTGTGGCACTTAGTGAGTTACTGGAAAGCTCAGTGTGGCACTTAGTGAGTTACTGGAAAGCTCAGTGTGGCACTTAGTGAGTTACTGGAAAGCTCAGTGTGGCACTTAGTGAGTTACTGGAAAGCTCAGTGTGGCACTTAGTGAATTACTGGAAAGCTCAGTGTGGCACTTAGTGAGTTACTGGAAAGCTCAGTGTGGCACTTAGTGAGTTACTGTAAAGATCTGTGTGGCACTTAGTGAGTTACTGGAAAGCTCAGTGTGGCACTTAGTGCGTTACTGGAAAGCTCAGTGTGGCACTTAGTGAGTTACTGGAAAGCTCAGTGTGGCACTTAGTGAGTTACTGGAAAGCTCAGTGTGGCACTTGGTGAGTTACTGGAAAGCTCAGTGTGGCACTTGGTGAGTTACTGGAAAACTCAGTGTGGCACTTGGTGAGTTACTGGAAAGCTCAGTGTGGCACTTAGTGAGTTACTGGAAAACTCAGTGTGGCACTTAGTGGGTTACTGGAAAGCTCAGTGTGGCACTTAGTGGGTTACTGGAAAGCTCAGTGTGGCACTTAGTGGGTTACTGGAAAGCTCAGTGTGGCACTTAGTGAGTTACTGGAAAGCTCAGTGTGGCACTTAGTGAGTTACTGGAAAGATCTGTGTGGCACTTAGTGAGTTACTGGAAAGCTCAGTGTGGCACTTAGTGAGTTACTGGAAAGCTCAGTGTGGCACTTAGTGGGTTACTGGAAAGCTCAGTGTGGCACTTAGTGGGTTACTGGAAAGATCTGTGTGGCACTTAGTGAGTTACTGGAAAGATCTGTGTGGCACTTAGTGAGTCACTGGAAAGCTCAGTGTGGCACTTAGTGAGTTACTGGAAAGCTCAGTGTGGCACTTAGTGGGTTACTGGAAAGCTCAGTGTGGCACTTAGTGCGTTACTGGAAAGCTCAGTGTGGCACTTAGTGAGTTACTGGAAAGCTCAGTGTGGCACTTAGTGAGTTACTGGAAAGCTCAGTGTGGCACTTAGTGAGTTACTGGAAAGCTCAGTGTGGCACTTAGTGAGTTACTGGAAAGCTCAGTGTGGCACTTAGTGAGTTACTGGAAAGCTCAGTGTGGCACTTAGTGAGTTACTGGAAAGCTCAGTGTGGCACTTAGTGCGTTACTGGAAAGCTCAGTGTGGCACTTAGTGAGTTACTGGAAAACTCAGTGTGGCACTTAGTGAGTTACTGGAAAGATCAGTGTGGCACTTAGTGGGTTACTGGAAAGCTCAGTGTGGCACTTAGTGGGTTACTGGAAAGCTCAGTGTGGCACTTAGTGAGTTACTGGAAAGCTCAGTGTGGCACTTAGTGAGTTACTGGAAAGCTCAGTGTGGCACTTAGTGAGTTACTGGAAAGCTCAGTGTGGCACTTAGTGGGTTACTGGAAAGCTCAGTGTGGCACTTAGTGCGTTACTGGAAAGCTCAGTGTGGCACTTAGTGAGTTACTGGAAAGCTCAGTGTGGCACTTAGTGAGTTACTGGAAAGCTCAGTGTGGCACTTAGTGGGTTACTGGAAAGCTCAGTGTGGCACTTAGTGGGTTACTGGAAAGCTCAGTGTGGCACTTAGTGAGTTACTGGAAAGCTCAGTGTGGCACTTAGTGAGTTACTGGAAAGCTCAGTGTGGCACTTAGTGAGTTACTGGAAAGCTCAGTGTGGCACTTAGTGAGTTACTGGAAAGCTCAGTGTGGCACTTAGTGAGTTACTGGAAAGCTCAGTGTGGCACTTAGTGGGTTACTGGAAAGCTAAGTGTGGCACTTAGTGAGTTACTGGAAAGCTCAGTGTGGCACTTAGTGAGTTACTGGAAAGCTCAGTGTGGCACTTAGTGAGTTAGTGGAAAGCTCAGTGTGGCACTTAGTGGGTTACTGGAAAGATCAGTGTGGCACTTAGTGGGTTACTGGAAAGATCAGTGTGGCACTTAGTGGGTTACTGGAAAGCTCAGTGTGGCACTTAGTGAGTTACTGGAAAGCTCAGTGTGGCACTTAGTGAGTTACTGGAAAGCTCAGTGTGGCACTTAGTGAGTTAGTGGAAAGCTCAGTGTGGCACTTAGTGAGTTAGTGGAAAGCTCAGTGTGGCACTTAGTGAGTTACTGGAAAGCTCAGTGTGGCACTTAGTGAGTTACTGGAAAGCTCAGTGTGGCACTTAGTGAGTTACTGGAAAGCTCAGTGTGGCACTTAGTGGGTTACTGGAAAGCTCAGTGTGGCACTTAGTGAGTTAGTGGAAAGCTCAGTGTGGCACTTAGTGAGTTACTGGAAAGCTCAGTGTGACACTTAGTGAGTTACTGGAAAGCTCAGTGTGGCACTTAGTGGGTTACTGGAAAGCTAAGTGTGGCACTTAGTGAGATGCCAACTTAAGCTTTAAAAACAATCAAAATAAATTATATGACAAATGAGCCCAATTTTCTGAAATACATTAAAAGGTAAAATAAATTGAAGGAAAAAATGTAAATTAAACATCTATGTGGATACATTTTGAAGTCCTGTGAAAATTGCTGGCACTTTATAAGGAGGAGAGTAAATTAAAGTAGCAGAGTATATTTAAAACAAGAAAAACTACCAAAACAAGAGGACAAAGTTTTAAGGCAAATGTTTTAAAAGTAATATCAGGAAGTATTACTTTACCGAGAGGGTAGTGGATGCATGCAATAGCCTTCCAGCTGAAGTGGTAGAGGTTAATTAACACAGTGAAGGAGTTTAAAGGGAATCTCCAGTGCCAGGAAAACAATCCGTTTTCCTGGCACTGGAGGTTCCCTCTCCCTCCCACCCCCAATCCCCGGTTACTGAAGGGGTGAACTTACCTGAGGCAGCGACGTTGTCCCTCGTCGCTGACTCCTCCTCCTTCTTACTACGTCGGCCGGTTGGCAAAACTGATCCCGCTCACAGGCCGAGAAGACATAATGCGCATGCGCGGCAATGCCGCGCATGCGCATTAGGTCTCCCCATAGGTTAGCATTGAAAACTAATTTCAATGCTTTCCTATGGGGATTTGAGCGACGCTGGAGGTCCTCACACAGCGTGAGGACGTCCAGCGACGCTCTAGCACAGAAAATCTGTGCTATAGAGCAGGAAGTTCCCTCTAGTGGCTGTCTAGTAGACAGCCACTAGAGGTGGAGTTAACCCTGCAAGGTAATTATTGCAGTTCATAAAAAACTGCAATAATTAAACTTGCAGGGTTAAGAGTAGTGAGAGTTGGCACCCAGACCACTCCAATGGGCAGAAGTGGTCTGGGTGCCTGGAGTGTCCTTTTAAGCATGAGTGGGATAGGCATAAGGCTATCCTAGCTGTAAGATAAGGCCAAGGACTAATGGAAGTATTTAGAAAATTGGGCAGACTCATCTGCCGTCACATTCAATGTTTCTATAAAGAAAACTAAACAATTCTCACTCCCATTAAGATGCTTTGATTTATATTGGTCAGAAATAAATTCACAGACAGCAAAAAAGGAAGCATTTTAATAGTAAATATTTTAATTTCCCAAAGTGCCATGCTGAGCACAATGCTTGGACCGTGCTCTCTAATTGAGGTGCCTGGGGCTTTAGGTAGAAGGTTAAGTGACTTCACAAAGGTCGCAAGGAACTTGTTTTCAGTCCTGACCTTAACGCTTTGATGTATTTAAAACAAGTTAATTTACTAGCTTTGGCCCTGAAGCCTTACTGCTGAGGAGCATGTGTCACAGGCTTCACCAGAACAAAGAAGGTATATAATGGAATCCATACAGACATAGGCATGCAAACAGCAGGGCAGTATGGCGAAACTGGACTACGTATACACCATTTAGAGATTAACACATAACACTCTGGGTGTTTCCGTCTATAGAGGAGATATAAATATTCAGACAAAGATTAGAGTTGCATGTGTCTATATAAGTAATATATACATATAAATATGTGGTATAGGTGACTTATTCCATTAACGTACTCTATACAGATATATATTAATATTAGAGCAGTATAGGTGACTTATTCCATTAACGTACTCTATACAGATATATATTAATATTAGAGCAGTATGGGTGACTTATTCCATTAACGTACTCTATACAGATATATATTAATATTAGAGCAGTATGGGTGACTTATTCCATTAACGTACTCTATACAGATATATATTAATATTAGAGCAGTATGGGTGACTTATTCCATTAACGTACTCTATACAGATATATATTAATATTAGAGCAGTATGGGTGACTTATTCCATTAACGTACTCTATACAGATATATATTAATATTAGAGCAGTATAGGTGACTTATTCCATTAACGTACTCTATACAGATATATAATAATATTAGAGCAGTATAGGTGACTTATTCCATTAACGTACTCTATACAGATATATATTAATATTAGAGCAGTATGGGTGACTTATTCCATTAACTTACTCTATACAGATATATATTAATATTAGAGCAGTATGGGTGACTTATTCCATTAACGTACTCTATACAGATATATATTAATATTAGAGCAGTATGGGTGACTTATTCCATTAACGTACTCTATACAGATATATATTAATATTAGAGCAGTATAGGTGACTTATTCCATTAACGTACTCTATACAGATATATAATAATATTAGAGCAGTATAGGTGACTTATTCCATTAACGTACTCTATACAGATATATATTAATATTAGAGCAGTATGGGTGACTTATTCCATTAACGTACTCTATACAGATATATATTAATATTAGAGCAGTATGGGTGACTTATTCCATTAACGTACTCTATACAGATATATATTAATATTAGAGCAGTATGGGTGACTTATTCCATTAACGTACTCTATACAGATATATATTAATATTAGAGCAGTATGGGTGACTTATTCCATTAACGTACTCTATACAGATATATATTAATATTAGAGCAGTATAGGTGACTTATTCCATTAACGTACTCTATACAGATATATATTAATATTAGAGCAGTATAGGTGACTTATTCCATTAACGTACTCTATACAGATATATATTAATATTAGAGCAGTATGGGTGACTTATTCCATTAACGTACTCTATACAGATATATATTAATATTAGAGCAGTATGGGTGACTTATTCCATTAACGTACTCTATACAGATATATATTAATATTAGAGCAGTATGGGTGACTTATTCCATTAACGTACTCTATACAGATATATATAAATATTAGAGCAGTATGGGTGACTTATTCCATTAACGTACTCTATACAGATATATATTAATATTAGAGCAGTATAGGTGACTTATTCCATTAACGTACTCTATACAGATATATATTAATATTAGAGCAGTATGGGTGACTTATTCCATTAACGTACTCTATACAGATATATATAAATATTAGAGCAGTATGGGTGACTTATTCCATTAACGTACTCTATACAGATATATATTAATATTAGAGCAGTATAGGTGACTTATTCCATTAACGTACTCTATACAGATATATATTAATATTAGAGCAGTATGGGTGACTTATTCCATTAACGTACTCTATACAGATATATATTAATATTAGAGCAGTATGGGTGACTTATTCCATTAACGTACTCTATACAGATATATATTAATATTAGAGCAGTATGGGTGACTTATTCCATTAACGTACTCTATACAGATATATATTAATATTAGAGCAGTATAGGTGACTTATTCCATTAACGTACTCTATACAGATATATAATAATATTAGAGCAGTATAGGTGACTTATTCCATTAACGTACTCTATACAGATATATATTAATATTAGAGCAGTATGGGTGACTTATTCCATTAACGTACTCTATACAGATATATATTAATATTAGAGCAGTATGGGTGACTTATTCCATTAACGTACTCTATACAGATATATATTAATATTAGAGCAGTATGGGTGACTTATTCCATTAACGTACTCTATACAGATATATATTAATATTAGAGCAGTATAGGTGACTTATTCCATTAACGTACTCTATACAGATATATATTAATATTAGAGCAGTATGGGTGACTTATTCCATTAACGTACTCTATACAGATATATATTAATATTAGAGCAGTATGGGTGACTTATTCCATTAACGTACTCTATACAGATATATATTAATATTAGAGCAGTATAGGTGACTTATTCCATTAACGTACTCTATACAGATATATAATAATATTAGAGCAGTATAGGTGACTTATTCCATTAACGTACTCTATACAGATATATATTAATATTAGAGCAGTATGGGTGACTTATTCCATTAACGTACTCTATACAGATATATATTAATATTAGAGCAGTATGGGTGACTTATTCCATTAACGTACTCTATACAGATATATATTAATATTAGAGCAGTATGGGTGACTTATTCCATTAACGTACTCTATACAGATATATATTAATATTAGAGCAGTATAGGTGACTTATTCCATTAACGTACTCTATACAGATATATATTAATATTAGAGCAGTATGGGTGACTTATTCCATTAACGTACTCTATACAGATATATATTAATATTAGATTATATTATATATTAATATTAGAATATTAGACTTTGTCCATACAAGTACTATATACAGGTTACAGGAAAACCCCAATTCTGTACAGAATTAAGAACAATGTGTCCGTGTTCGTGTGGATGTCAGCTGAGTGGTATACAGAATCCATTACCCAGACATCCAGCTGACAGCTTGGGTCCGATATATACATTCTGTCATAACAGACACCATCCCAGTCCATCTCCAATAAATGAAAGTCTCAATGAAAGCTGCACAGACTATATGGAGATATCTTGCTCCATGAGCAGTTCTATTCTGTTCGTACAGATAATCACAGCGGCCTCTTCCGGACCTATTCCCCCTACTTCTCTGCAACTGTATTTTGTGGAAGAAAGCAAAACGCTGGAGGCGAGATCAGCTTGAGGTCTGCCAGAGCGTATAAGAAGTTAAAATACCCTGCGCATTAATTATGTTATTGTAAGACAGGCCATGTAATCACGCAAACTATCCATCCAAATGGTTCACTTTGTAAGATGTGTCTGGGTCATTAAATACTTGTGCAGGGTTTCATGTCCTTAGGCCCTTATTACCAAAAGGTTTGGGATAGATTTTCCATGGGATTTCCTTTGTAAACTGTAATAAAATGATGGAGGATCCAAGCTGGCTGCCTGCACGGTGCTCTCAGCTCACCATCTATAAATGCTCTAAAATCAATACCTTAACTAGCTCTGGATAATCCGGTCCCCTAAAGGAGTCAACTACATATCCCACAATGCTTAGCCAACATTTTGGCAAATGTACTTGATAAATATTTTCAATGCCAGGCAGCCATCAGTAGCCTGAACCATGTGAAAGGTTACAAAGTATCGCACGTGGCCAGACATTATCAGGAGTGACCATAAACAGAAGTCACAATAAGACGCGTTCCTTCCTATAGAGCACATTATTTTCTACTGGAATATTGATCTCCTGTAGGTTTATAATTGAACTGAAAGTGATTTCCTAAACGTGCTGCAAAACCTCTCAGACAGGAACAGCTAAAAATAAAATAATTCCTGCACTTCCCTTCCTGACAACAATGCAGATTACTGAGCTATCTCCTCTCCTGCTGTGCTCAATGAACTGTACTCTGTGTTATCAGGTTTAATCCTCACATTGCTCAGGTGTACCGGCCACTACTCAGGAATACTTGACCGTGTTCCCCTTAAGCATGCTTTTATGAGAGATCCAGCAGGGAAACAGTTTATAAAGTAATGTTTATAGCAACCCCACCCTGAAGTTAGCTTAAAAAAATGCATTTGATGAAAACTGCCGGATGAGGTTGCTACAAATAATATAAGCTCTTACAGTATGTTAAACAGATCACGTGTTAGTTTGGAAATTAAAGCATTGGGTGTTTAGAGTGACACAGAAAATGATCTTGTCCTAAACTGGACTGTTTGATAATTTTTATGATTTGTTTTTCGGGTTGTAAACTGCCTGCCAGGACATTGAGTTAGGTATTGGTGTCTTTGGCATCTCCCCTGATGTTTTGCCAGCATTAAAGCTGTAAGAGCATAATGGGAGATGCAGTCCACAACATCTGGAGTGTCAAGCACTGCATATCCCTGGTTCTAAGGGTTGGTAAAATGAATAAGTGTTAACATTTCAATAATGCAATGCCTCTGTATGTTTCTGTGTGTGTCTCACTGACTTTCTGTCTGTGTATGTTTCTGTGTGTGTCTCACTGACTTTCTGTCTCTGTATGTTTCTGTGTGTGTCTCACTGACTTTCTGTCTCTGTATGTTTCTGTGTGTGTCTCACGGACTTTCTCTCTGTATGTTTCTGTGTGTGTCTCACGGACTTTCTGTCTCTGTAGGTTTCTGTGTGTGTCTCACGGACTTTCTCTCTGTATGTTTCTGTGCGTGTCTCACTGACTTTCTGTCTCTGTATGTTTCTGTGTGTGTCTCACGGACTTTCTCTCTGTATGTTTCTGTGTGTGTCTCACGGACTTTCTGTCTCTGTAGGTTTCTGTGTGTGTCTCACGGACTTTCTCTCTGTATGTTTCTGTGCGTGTCTCACTGACTTTCTGTCTCTGTATGTTTCTGTGTGTGTCTCACGGACTTTCTCTCTGTATGTTTCTGCGTGTGTCTCACAGACTTTCTGTCTCTGTAGGTTTCTGTGTGTCTCACGGACTTTCTCTCTGTATGTTTCTGTGCGTGTCTCACTGACTTTCTGTCTCTGTATGTTTCTGTGTGTGTCTCACTGACTTTCTGTCTCTGTAGGTTTCTGTGTGTGTCTCACGGACTTTCTCTCTGTATGTTTCTGTGCGTGTCTCACTGACTTTCTGTCTCTGTATGTTTCTGTGTGTCTCACGGACTTTCTCTCTGTATGTTTCTGTGCGTGTCTCACTGACTTTCTCTCTGTATGTTTCTGTATGTGTCTCACTGACTTTCTGTCTCTGTATGTTTTTGTGTGTGTCTCCCTGACTTTCTGTCTCTGTATGTTTCTGTGTGTGTCTCACGGACTTTCTCTCTGTATGTTTCTGTATGTGTCTCACTGACTTTCTGTCTCTGTATGTTTTTGTGTGTGTCTCCCTGACTTTCTGTCTCTATATGTTTCTGTGTGTGTCTCCCTGACTTTCTGTCTCTATATGTTTCTGTGTGTGTCTCCCTGACTTTCTGTCTCTCTGTATGTTTCTCTGTGTGTCTCCCTGACTTTCTGTATGTTTCTGTGTGCGCCTATATTTATTTCTCTCTTTTTCTTCATGCTCTATACGTTTTGTCCAAGGCAACAAATACGTGAGACAGGATCAAACTCTTTGGAGCGCTTACAGAGGTTTACATGGGAAATACAAATGGTACTGAATTATACCCTACCTAATTCTGTGGGTATTTTCCTAGTGTCAAGCCCCTCGATTTCACAGATGTCATGTTACCAAATAGGCTATAGTGCTATTCTGGCGTCAATTTAGATATGTGTTCCCATTGGTCTTCAAAATAGTGTCATAATCACATCCATTTTAACACAAACAGTTCCTTGTATTCTTGTGACATTCAAGAATCACTTTAGGCATTGCTAACTCTGAACCTGTGTTAGTACAAGACACTATGACTTAATATGTCATTCCTGTGACATCGCCCTTTCACGTTTTAGCGTTGTAGGAGTGACATAGGCCAATTACAAGAGTCTTAAGGCTAATATTCTTTGCCCTGTTGTGGTTTACCTTGTGGTGAAGAGAGAGCATGTTATTACTATTAATCTGATTTCTGAATTACTGACATTAGTTTGCTCTTGGCTACTCTACCTTTTTCAATGCTTGACTTTGGCCTTCCATATTGTTATTGCTTCCTTGTGAGATCTCAGACCTCGGCTAGTTCTTCACTTTGTTGTTATCTTTAACTAAGTTTCTATGCCGGTGTTAAAGGTGTGACCTAGTTATTGCATGTTGGGCCAGGTGTTTTCGTAACAACAGGCTACCATTCACTGGAAAGAACGTAATATTTGCATTAATTTATATTAAGTGATGTATAGTTTCAGGAATAATCATGCAGAATGGGTGAATTTATATATATATATACACCGGTATATATCTCAGTTATTACCCTGTTCTTGTCAGTTTGTTGGTAATTAGATTCCAGGTGGTTAGCGCTCAGCAGACTGTGAAATAGGCAGCATGAACTGCTGGATAAGGAAGATTGCAGAGTATATCATGAACATACACTCTGAAAAAGATGGAGACTGAAACAGGCCAGGGCATGATATGTACAAAACAATAAACTGCTCGGGGGTATTAACCGCGTCAAACACAAACAAACAATCTGAGCATATCAGGACATCTGAATATAAATGATGATTTGGTTTGAAGAAAACGAGGATGGGGGAGCCTGATTGTTAAGAAAAACAGAGGGCATTATAGAGAAGGACCCCTTTTAATGTCCGACTATAAACCAGAGCATGCTTCACCCCCACGACCCCTTTTCACATCATTTATCATTCTTTCTTACTTTTAACTTTCCTTCACGGTTTGTACGAAGACAAAAAAAAGCAGCATTTCCTACATAAATTTTTCTTTCTTTGTGAGAAGGAGAAGCGGAGCCATGAATATGGTTCTCTCATAATGACTTAACAAAGGCTTAATGAAATTTTCATCACAACCCGCTGTTCATTTTAATGGCCTTTGCAAGACAATAGAACAATAGGTAGGAAAAAGGAAAAAAGAGAAATAAAAAAAAAATAAAATAAAAAAAAGAGAATGTCCTACATTGGACGGCTTTTTCTTCTCGCTCTTATTTTCAAAGAATCACAGATCTTTTGTTTGTACATTTTTGCAAAAGCGGAGATAATGTGCGGACGCAGAATCCATTTTAACGTCTGCCTCTAACCTTTGCTAATGGGGTCTCTGGAACATGTGCAATCTCTTACTTAAATCTGTATCCTCGCACGTTGCAGGCGTTTGTGCGTTTTTCTATCACGGAAACAACCTCACCACTTACAGCGTTCACTTATTCATACGGGCACAGATTATAGGCTGAGGCAGGCATTAGTAATGAAAGAAACTAAACAGGGGGCGCTTGGTATCATTGCCAAACATTGAACACTCTCTACATTTCAACAACAATTTCTAGCTTTTTTGCAAATATATTCCCTTTTGCTCCTTGGTCTCTCTTATTTCTATGGTTATGGCCCAAGTGGCTTTAATCGATTGAACCCCACTTAGTGTCCGCACAGGGTAGCATCGTCTCTCACTAACCCATCCAAGATCTGTAACTAGTACAGTGTCTCAAAGCTCCCTAAGAGGGACCTTTTTTGTGTATTAAATAGCTACAAAGTTTAAGGAAATTAAAGGATTTTACTTGGTAACTTAACACATGCTGCCTGCATGTTGCTATTAACTTGCAGCACGGGATGTAACATTCACTACCAGAGAAAATGCCGAGAGGACACCGGGATTGGTTGATACATTTGCCAGTCTCTGTAGATGAATCTGCATAACTTGCAGATCCTTGGGACTGGTAATAAAACATTCAGGGGCAAGGACCTTTTCATAGTTTATAATACATTAACCCCTTAAGGACACATGATGGAAATATTCAGTCGTGATTCCCTTTTATTTCAGAAGTTGTGTCCTTAAGGGGTTAAAGAGGGGTCTCCACATTTCAGTCTATAGAAATATACTAATGTAATTGTCAATGTGGCAATCCTGTGTAATTTGAAGCCCAAAGACTTTGCAAAATAATGCCAAGAAGAGGGCAGTATGCACCAATTGTTAACTGACTGGCCCTCCTAAAATGGCAGTGTAAATATATATATATACAGGTTTGTCGTATATCCAGTGCTGGTTTAAACCAGGGATATGTTGACAGACAACCCAACCCTGGGCCAATCATTGATTAAGATTAAATAAAGCAAGTCAGTCCATGCCTCTGATAAACCACAAATCATACATGTATTCATAAACAAAGCAAACAGGAATAGAAGCAGGAAAGTTTGTCTTTTGTTCCGAATACAATGCAATATCTCAAAACACAAAACAATACTCACAGTATTGCAACAGGTCTTACTGCTGGTAACAGAATATACAGAATTTCAGCCAAGGGGGAGGAGAGGGACCAAAAAAACAAACAAAAAAAAACTTTACCCATTCATATCCAACTGGGTGCACAAAATGAAAATAACCAGTTTTTTTCTAAAACTTGCAAAACTGAGATTAACAATCAGTTTAAATCCCACATTTTGTCTTACCTTCTGGTTCACTTTTGATAAGCTCTTCCATTTTCCTCTGCTTCAGTGTGTCTACCACATCCGCCAAGCTACCCTTACGTCTTTCAGGGGTTCCTATGCCAGAGTTTGCCAAAAATTCTGCAGTCTGGCGCACACCATCTTCAGCCTTTAAAGGTGAGGTAGCTGTGTTGTGTGGCGCAAATGAAGACATCACCTTATTGCCATCAATTTCCTGCATGAGAAAAAAACAATGCATGAATGGAGTGCTTTAGGCATACATGGAGGGTGTGAATGGAGTGCTCGGGGTATGAATGGAGGGCCTGGAGGTATGAATGGAGGGCTCGTGGTATAAATGGAGGGTTTGGGGCATAAATTTAGGGCTCCATTCATAAATTGAGGAGTAGGTTTAACTTATAAAAGAAGGCAATTTCTGGAAAATAAATAAATAAATACACAAAATGAAAGTGTCTGATAACATTGTACAATTAAAACCCAATCATAAAATGAATGCTGTACGTAGTAGAGAGTCCTATGTGTGTGATCTAAAAACTAAAAATATATTACCTAAAAACTAAAAATATAAAAACACGTCAAATTTGAGCACTCTATAAAAGATCGCCCAAATAACAGTGTGTGAACAGTATTCAGTTCCACAATTATAAACGGACGTATATAAGGGGGTTTCAAATCAGTTTCCAAGAGACTAACTTCGATGTGTATTACAGAGCAACATGCAGATGTGTCTGCATTTAATCCTGTATCTCGTGCAGCAAATTACAGTATGAACATAGATGCCTTACGGAGCCCTTGGACAGATCACAAGGAAGATTTGTGAAATTGGTACAAATCTATAAACAAATCAAAATCAACCATATCATTCACAGGCAGCAAGCACATTTACTCCCTCACCACAACGTCACAACAATAATAGATGTTCTATACACTCTCTACATTAATACACAACATGCAATTTCTTTCTGTCTTGATCCTTTCACTCCAGTTTGACATCCCTAGTAGTTGGGACTTGTTTTGTTATTAAAACGAAAAAAAATTTATATGCTAGGCTTATAATACGAATATACAGATAACTTATTGAGCATCCTCATTACCCACTGCCTCACAGAGCTTCTGAGCCTGAGGACCTGAAAACGGAGATACCTGAAGAGCACTTGCCCCCCAATAATCTGCTCAAATCACAGAGAGTGTGGCACTGGTAATCCAGGAGCTGCTAAGCAGGGTCGTACTCATCCTCCTTCCCAGCACTGGGCGCAGGATTGTAAAGACACACTTGATGACACATTGTCCTCAGACACACATAGTGCTGTCATTATAACAGAGTTTTGTTAATGTCCTTGTTTCCTTGTGGTAAAGTGAGTTGTCTTTCATGGACAGTTTTCTCTTCAGGTCAGTGGAAGCCACTCGCGTTCTGCCACCTGGAAGTATCTTGGTGCCTATTGTTTACAAACATTCTGAAATGCCGTATTGGGGTATTCTGACATGTTGGAGGCTGAGTGCAATGATCCACGTGTGTAGGTAATTTCTGCAGTGCCACTCTTAATGAATGCATGCCTTAGGCAGTGTGGTCTATTCTCGTTTGTCCACTGCATCTTCATCTGGTATAAAGGCCTTTTTATCAGAACTAAAAGAGCACAATACTTACATAAACGACTCCCAAACCTGATACAGTATGCATGCAGTAGTGATAGTTACGACACACAGCATCACTCAGTGAACCCCCAGCTCTCACACCTTAGGCACACTGTCCTTCAACATTCTCCCCCCCCCCCCAAAAAAATCCATACATTCAGTCACTGCTCTCAAGCTATATCTTAAATGATATAATAATATGTTTAACCCCTCAATGCACAACTGAGGGGTTAAAAGTCACACAAACGTTAAGATACTCTTGTACCCATTAAAAGGAATTAAAACATTTTTCTTTTTTGTGATGTTTTTATAATGTAATGTAGGGGTTAACTTGCATGAGGGACCTTGCCTTATCCAGAACACCTCATATTTATGGAGGCATAAGCTCAAAGTAACAATATGAAGGGTTCTTGTGGAAATCATTAGCCCGTGATCAAGGACCTGTAGGCTGCAGGTAATCGTTAGCTCACCAGGCTGCATTATACACGATCGCTACTTTGAACAGAATAGCGTATAATACATCAGGTCTGTATACATATAATTTGTACAGTGTGTGGGATAATCTTCTGAAATTAAATGCAAACAAGAGCAAAAGCTTTATTTTTTGAAATCGCAAAAAAATCATAAAAAATAAATATATAAAAGTGCTGTACATAGAATGGGGCTGCCTGAAGTAGGGAATGAATGTCACGCATTGCACAGTTAAACAAATTCCTAATTTGCAAATGACAAATACATGAACAATTTCTGAGAATACACAGGGCCCATATACACAGCATGATGAGGGCCCATATACACAGCATGATGAGGGCCCATATACACAGCATGATGAGGAGCCATATACACAGCATGGTGAGGGCCCATATACACAGCATGGTGAGGGCCCATATACACAGCATGATGAGGGGCCATATACACAGCATGATGAGGGCCCATATACACAGCAAGATGAGGGCCCATATACACAGCATGATGAGGGCCCATATACACAGCATGATGAGGGGCCATATACACAGCATGATGGGGGCCCATATACACAGCAAGATGAGGGCCCATATACACAGCATGATGAGGGCCCATATACACAGCATGATGAGGGCCCATATACACAGCATGATGAGGGCCCATATACACAGCATGATGAGGGCCCATATACACAGCATGATGAGGGCCCATATACACAGCATGATGGGGGCCCATATACACAGCATGATGAGGGGCCATATACACAGCATGATGAGGGCCCATATACACAGCATGATGGGGGCCCATATACACAGCATGATGAGGGGCCATATACACAGCATGATGAGGGCCCATATACACAGCATGATGAGGGGCCATATACACAGCATGATGGGGGCCCATATACACAGCATGATGAGGGCCCATATACACAGCATGATGAGGGCCCATATACACAGCATGATGGGGGCCCATATACACAGCATGATGAGGGCCCATATACACAGCATGATGAGGGCCCATATACACAGCATGATGGGGGCCCATATACACAGCATGATGAGGGGCCATATACACAGCATGATGAGGGCCCATATACACAGCATGATGAGGGGCCATATACACAGCTTGATGAGGGCCCATATACACAGCTAGATGAGGGCCCATATACACAGCATGATGAGGGCCCATATACACAGCATGATGGGGGCCCATATACACAGCTAGATGAGGGCCCATATACACAGCATGATGAGGGGCCATATACACAGCATGATGAGGGGCCATATACACAGCATGATGAGGGCCCATATACACAGCTAGATGAGGGCCCATATACACAGCATGATGAGGGGCCATATACACAGCATGATGAGGGGCCATATACACAGCATGATGAGGGCCCATATACACAGCTAGATGAGGGCCCATATACACAGCATGATGAGGGCCCATATACACAGCATGATGAGGGCCCATATACACAGCATGATGGGGGCCCATATACACAGCAGGATGAGGGCCCATATACACAGCAAGATGAGGGCCCATATACACAGCAAGATGAGGGGCCATATACACAGCAAGATGAGGGGCCATATACACAGCATGATGAGGAGCCATATACACAGCATGATGAGGGGCCATATACACAGCATGATGAGGGCCCATATACACAGCAAGATGAGGGCCCATATACACAGCATGATGAGGGCCCATATACACAGCATGATGAGGGCCCATATAAACAGCATGATGAGGGGCCATATACACAGCATGATGGGGGCCCATATACACAGCAAGATGAGGGCCCATATACACAGCATGATGAGGGCCCATATACACAGCATGATGAGGGCCCATATACACAGCATGATGAGGGGCCATATACACAGCATGATGAGGGCCCATATACACAGCATGATGAGGGCCCATATACACAGCAAGATGAGGGCCCATATACACAGCATGATGAGGGGCCATATACACAGCAGGATGAGGGCCCATATACACAGCATGATGAGGAGCCATATACACAGCATGATGAGGGCCCATATAAACAGCATGATGAGGGCCCATATACACAGCATGATGAGGGCCCATATACACAGCATGATGAGGGCCCATATACACAGCAAGATGAGGGCCCATATACACAGCATGATGAGGGCCCATATACACAGCATGATGAGGGCCCATATACACAGCATGATGAGGGCCCATATACACAGCATGATGAGGAGCCATATACACAGCATGATGAGGGCCCATATACACAGCATGATGAGGGGCCATATACACAGCATGATGAGGGGCCATATACACAGCATGATGAGGGCCCATATACACAGCATGATGAGGGCCCATATACACAGCATGATGAGGAGCCATATACACAGCATGATGAGGGGCCATATACACATCAGGATGAGGAGCCATATACACAGCATGATGAGGGCCCATATAAACAGCATGATGAGGGCCCATATACACAGCAAGATGAGGGCCCATATACACAGCATGATGAGGGCCCATATACACAGCAAGATGAGGGCCCATATACACAGCATGATGAGGGCCCATATACACAGCATGATGAGGGCCCATATACACAGCATGATGAGGAGCCATATACACAGCATGATGAGGGCCCATATACACAGCATGATGAGGGCCCATATACACAGTATGATGAGGGGCCATATACACAGCATGATGAGGAGCCATATACACAGCATGATGAGGAGCCATATACACAGCATGATGAGGGCCCATATACACAGCATGATGAGGGGCCATATACACAGCATGATGAGGGCCCATATAAACAGCAGGATGAGGGGCCATATACACAGCATGATGGGGGCCCATATACACAGCATGATGGGGGCCCATATACACAGCATGATGAGGGCCCATATACACAGCATGATGAGGGCCCATATAAACAGCAGGATGAGGGGCCATATACACAGCATGATGAGGAGCCATATACACAGCATGATGAGGAGCCATATACACAGCATGATGAGGGCCCATATACACAGTATGATGAGGGGCCATATACACAGCATGATGAGGGCCCATATACACAGCAAGATGAGGGCCCATATACACAGCATGATGAGGGCCCATATACACAGCAAGATGAGGAGCCATATACACAGCATGATGAGGAGCCATATACACAGCATGATGAGGGCCCATATACACAGCAAGATGAGGAGCCATATACACAGCATGATGAGGGCCCATATACACAGCAAGATGAGGAGCCATATACACAGCATGATGAGGAGCCATATACACAGCATGACGTGTTGCTAAGGTGCGGACCCTCACACTTTACAGTCTGTGACTCCATGCTCACGGAAAGGGTTCAGTCTCTACACCAGAAAAGTGGGATGGAATCCCCATAAAAAAACATTAATAGCTATAGATGACTCTTTACTATAACGAGATAACATGCTTTTTTTTTTGCTAATTAACTATTTGAGGTTTTTGAATCTTATCACCACTGTGAGCATCTCCTGGAACACACTATCTCCTGGATGTGCCCGTTTATTTCCCTCCTTAGCAGGTAAATTCCACCCTCCAGCATTCAGTCCGCAGCCAACGTGATTCTCTGCTTGCAGAATGAGCACATTCACCCGGGCGCTCACTTTGTTGGGTGTTTTGGACGGTATTATCCCATTTACAATCCTTGACTTCCTGCCCTCATTGTGCATTTTACCAAGGCTGGCTGCGCTTCTCCAAATCTAAATTAAATTAATGATTACTCACACGGCAGCTGAAAATACTCTGTGTGTCCCTGATATTAGTCTGATTTGAAATGTTAACTGTGATCTCCTGGTTTTCGTGTCTAATTTAAAGTGACAGCACAAGGCAAAGGTTAACAGAGCGCAGACAAACAAGGCAGGATAGAGATTCTCCAGGCTTCATTAATGGGCATAACTTTAGACATGTTTATTGTGGATTTCCGTGCACAACCATACACAAAGGAAGACAGAGAATGCATTTACTACACTCTATATCCCTAAACTACTCTAACCCCAAATATATACCATACAAAGAACCTTAATGACTATAGCAAAGTTTAGGTCTCACAAAAGGGCCAACTATACCTTAGATGTCTAGATACAAAGCACTTGGTCTCTGCATGTACTCAGACCAGATTCAAATAACCATGCTTGGTTATAGAGACCAACAATAGAGACCAACCAGCTATTAATCTGCAGACATGCATGGTGAGACTTTACGGGCAACACCTTGCTATTTCCACTCAGGAGAATTGGTTTAGTTTCGTTACCAGTGGTCTACTCATTTGAGTTACTAGCGAGCATGTTATATAGTAAAACTGCAGGTCATATTTCCCTCTATATATAGCTTATAACCTGCTTTCTGAATCTTCATGTTTACCTACACTCCACATGTCTAGTAAGTCCTCTGAGTCTTGATTTTAGCCTAACAGTTAGATATGTTTGACCATCCTGATACTCTTGATTACTATAACTTTAAAAATGTGCATTTTATTAAATGCCATGATGTATGTTCCTGAAGTGTGGCATGGCAAGCTTCATTGTAAACTCCTGCATAGCAAAAATAAAGAATTTAAAATCAAAACTTAAAAAAAAACAAAAAAAAAAAACAGGGTAATCCCAAAATCCTGGACTGGTAGGGGGTACTTGAGGACTGGGTTGGGAAACCCTGATATAAATGATCCTGAAGGGGCTGTGACAGTCAGATACACATAAAATGCAATAAACAATATATTGTTATTCAGTGAGGTTAACCTTGGCACAGCAGAAGTTCATGGACTTTATGTTGCTTGCTATGACCATTACTCTTACCGTATCATCACTGAATGACTGGTCAGAGTGTGGGTGAGTCCTGTCTTTTCCCTTCAAGATTTCAGGCAGGTCTCTTACTCTCTTTCTATTGCATGCCTGTCTCTTTATCACTCAGTTTCATACCTATCTCTATCTCACACCAGCCTATCTTGTAGTCTTTGATTCTTCATCTGTTTAAATGACATTATATTTAGTAGAATAATACACAACACACATTGGTTTTCTGTGGTTTTCTTTTAATTATGTCTTTTATACTACGGTTTAAATTAAAAATTATATCACAGAGACCGTATTCCTCCAACAAAAATGCTTGGACAAATCCTAGCTAGTAAGTATTCAAATTCTAAAACTTATAGTACAGAAATAAATGAAGCATTGTGTTAAATCCACAAAGGACATACTCCCAAGGCTCTGGCACACCATTCATTAGACCAAACGATATCAAACAGAGAAAAATAATTAAAAATCCCCTATAGAGCACTTAGGCCCTCCTAACATACAGAGAGAAATTTTAAAGGACGGGACTAGGTTACAGACGTTATGCTTCACCATTAAATCAATTTACATAGAATTTCCTTCCTTTTCGTTCAGTCTTTTTAGAAATTCAATGTAAATGGAAGTTAACGAGCACATGTGTATGTACATCAGTCTGGTAATGGTTAGGACTGCCTTTCTATTGGATGAGGTACTGGAAATGCTCTAAAGCAGGGGTCAGCAACCTATGGCATGTATGCCATGCATGGCACTCTGGATGCCTTTGAATGGCACTTAAGGCTACCAGAGCCAAACAGGCTCCGGCTTATCAGGAGTCCTTAGTGCAAACATAGTGGTGATTACATATGGTAAAGGCCAATCTTCAATTTACAAATTGCAGCATTTAGAGAAAGTGATCTTAGATCACTATATCCCAGCACTGCTGAAAGAAACCCCCAACTGGAGAAGAGCAACCCACAACAGCTATTGCAGCTCCTGCCCTTGACCTGTACCTGACTAGCCAGGTGAAGTCACTCACACTTGTAGATATAAACAGAGCTGCAAAATTAGCCTCCAACCTATACAAATAATAGAAACAGTCCACACACAAACACACAGTCCCCACAAATACAACACTACGGACTATCCACATGCACACACACCAACCACACAATGTGACCTATCATCCACACATCATTTTACAAGCAGCCCCCATGCACAGCCTACATTGATAGGTATCATATACAATGCCACAAACTACTCATGAACTTATTCTATACAATATAGGCACAAATACAGAGAAACTGCAGCACCCACAAATAATGAAGGCAGAATACGGCAACAAAAACACCTCAATTAAAAAAAAATTGTACCGGCACGCCAAGGGACTTCGAAATCTCCATTAGGCACAGTACTACTAAAAGTTTGCCTACCCCTGCTCTATAGGGATTGGATTTGATCTCTAATTTTCTGCAGATGCTTCAGCTACACATTCACACTATGAATCACTCTATCCCAAAAGTGGACCGATAAGTGGGATGTGCGGCCGCTGCAGTAAACTGAATGCAACGTGAAAGTAGCTTGACACGATGCTTGCTTTGTGGCATGGTTCATTACCCTCTTTGAAATATCGATAACCCATGAAAGGTCCAATCATACTCCGCTTATGTCAAAAAGCCCTAACCCAACGCATTCCAAGAAAGCACACAAAGCAGAACGGATCCATCAACTCAAAACCAACTAAATACTTTGTAGAAGAGATCAAGCTTTGTCAGATAGGAGACATATTTCCAAAATAAAAGGTGGTTTCTGGTTTCTGGTGTGCTTGGAGGGTCCTCTTAAAACCTATATAAACATGCACACACACAGATAAAACATACATTTAAAATTGAAGAAAAGGGCTTTTCCCAGCTACCAAGAGACTCTTAACCGCAGGTTTCATGATATTTTGGAAATTGTAGTTGGCCCTGAAGGGGTTAAATAAAGATCTATTACAGGAAAACATATGTGGTGACACACCTCTCACAGGACTCACATTTCTTCGTTTAATATAATTTAATATAGTTCTCCGCACACCAGGCATTAATAGACCCATAACTCAAACATTATTACGGCGTGTGGCTGGCATTCCGGCCTAGTTGACACATTGTATTAGAGCCACCTAATTAGATCTCACCCCTCTGCAATGCCTTATATCGCCATGTCTAATCTGCTGTACAGGAAAGGCATGGCACACAAAAATCACAAGGGGTGAATTTATAAAATGGCAATTAAATTTATGCTAGATACTATATTCACAAAAAAAATAAAAAAATAAAAATTGTAATACAATTAAAGGAGAGAAAGATTAATACAAAACAAACTCTCATTGACCAAAATAGAATTCAGGGATTTTCAAATCGACCAACTTCTCCCCACAACAATCCTTGCAAATTGACATTAAAATCTCTGTGTCCTACCTTAACCCCCTCTGTTAACTAACGGGAGGGAGAATCAGATATTTCCATACACCCTGATAAAATCACATAAATTAAATCAACACGATCCCCTTGGAATGGGAAATCTTTTTATTCCATGATACATTTAGCATTTTCTTGGCCCGTAAGGGGTTAAGGAAATATTTAGGTTTAACTCTTTGACTTCTAGATGTAAGAAATGCAAGCACCTTCCAGTCTCAATATGTTCCACTGAGAACACAGTATACAAATATTTGCATACATATGAATAAATAAAACTGAAAAGGCACACAAGAAAGAGTAGAAAATTCTTAAATACCATCTCTCCTCCAGGCAGCAATTTGGGCAGATGAAGAGGTCACCACTGTTTAACAGTGAGCTGCCACGTTAATTTAGTATGACAAGATAAAGCAGTAATCTGCGCTCAGAGAGCCTGTAAGCTCCTGCTATCCAGGGACACCGCTCCAGTCGATTTGCACTGTATATCACTTTATACAATTGCCTTGACAAAGCCCCCTGAGCTTGCTCATGTAAATCTCTCTCCACTTCCCTGACAGTCAGGCTGCCACGCAGGCTCGCCACTAATCTTCCCCAACATTAGCATCTTATACATGCCATCGGGAGGGGGGGTACATTACATACCCCCCCAAACAACCCCCCAACAAGGGGATGTTTAGTATTCGGATAATCCACTGATCCGGATTCTGAATCCGCTTGGAATTTTCAATCTGCCGTTTTGACTTGACAGAGAGAGAGAATAAACCGATGTTTCATGGCCTGTGAGATTTAGCTTTCTGAGTTTGATCATTTTCAAAGCCTTCAGAGACTCCATTCAAAGATTATCCATACCCTCTCCAGTACAGAAAGATGTGCAGCATATTGGGAGACGGCAGGCCTGGGGCTCACAGACACAGCATAGTCATCATGGCCACTGCTGGCTTCATTTCAACTTTCACATATCTGTGAAATCAAAATGCACTAATCTATTAAAACCATGGGAAGTAATCACTAGTGCACAGCAAAAAGTGATTTCCCAGATATAACTCCACATGGGGTTTGAGGGAAGAGACATGGCAGTAACTCCACGATTGCTTCGGAGACGAGTTCAGCAGAACGCTCGCAGCATGCCCCAGAGAGCAATGGAAACAGACATTTGTAGTCGCAGCGGTTTCGGAATATAAATGGTCAGCTTGATTTAGTCACAATATGTCAGAATTCCAAAGTGCCAAGCGGCATTTATACTTCAACGTATACAATGCCTTGTAAACCTTTCACATCAGATTATGTCATCGCAAAGTAGCCCCGAGTGTGACAAAAAACATACCCAGCAGAGGGTTTTACAAGCATTCATTTACATATTAAGCATTAAAATGAAGCACCCAAATGTGTGCTACAAGAATGACAGTGCAGAAAGAAGTCCGACACAGACACAAACACACAGACAAAGCTATAGACAGATGCACTAACGGGATTTGTAAAACAATCTAACTTCCTTATTTATTTTAAAACTATATAAAAAGTGAAATGAAAAAGAAAAAAAAGAATAAAAATCGAAAAGAACATAGACTGACTGAGAAAGCAAATTCAATTTATAATGTTTACATGTGTAACAAATCTTTACCTAGATTTTGCTATTCTACAGGAAATATAAATATGACATATTGACACACAATCTACACACATCATTCCATTATATTACATGCATTCTCTCTAAACTATTGTTCCTTAACCCCAATTTCTGACTATATGTCAGCACACGTAAACGCAGATAAATATGTTTAGACAATGTAAAATTAGAAATGTCTGATGTTTTGTACTTTAAAAGGTAACAAAGCAATAGTAGTTTTAAAGTTTTTGTCACTCATTGCCATTGCACTGTTCTTTATTTCACACATCACATATTTGTTGCACACCACGTTGGTGCCCGCAGTGAATGTTCAGTAAAGAACAGCCGGGAGTCACTTGGAGTGAGATCTCAGTAAGTCAGTCAGTGAATGTTCAGTAAAAGTGTACAGAAAGCAATAGAGATCTGTGG
The DNA here is from genome assembly GCF_036172605.1 of Pelobates fuscus. Lineage (NCBI taxonomy): Eukaryota > Metazoa > Chordata > Amphibia > Anura > Pelobatidae > Pelobates > Pelobates fuscus. Next base: position 8,139,886 of record NC_086319.1, read on the forward strand.
CCGGAAGCCGCTTGGAGTGAGCTCTAAGTGAGTTAATCATTTAATATTCAGAAATTACATACAGAGTCGGTCAGTGAATGTTCAGTAATGGTCGTACAGAAAGCAATCGAGATCTGGGGCCGGGTGCCGCTCGGAGTGAGCTCTCAGTGAGTCAGTCAGTGAATGTTCAGTAATGAACATCCGGGAGCCGCTAGGAGTGAGCTCTCAGTGAGTCAGTCAGTGAAGGTCAGTAATGAACATCCGGGAGCCGCTTGGAGTGAGCTCTCAGTGACAGAGTCAGTGAATGTTCAGTAATGAACATCCGGGTGCTGCTCGGAGTGAGCTCTCAGTGACACAGTCAGTGAATGTTCAGTAATGAACATCTGGGAGCCGCTTGGAGTGAGCTCTCAGTGAGTCAGTCAGTGAAGGTCAGTAATGAACATCCCGGAGTCGCTCGGAGTGAGCTCTCAGTGAGTCAGTCAGTGAAGGTCAGTAATGAACATCCGGGAGCCGCTAGGAGTGAGCTCTCAGTGAGTCAGTCAGTGAATGTTCAATAATGAACATCCGAGAGCCGCTAGGAGTGAGCTCTCAGTGACAGAGTCAGTGAATGTTCAGTAATGAACATCCGGGAGACGCTAGGAGTGAGCTCTCAGTGAGTCAGTCAGTGAAGGTCAGTAATGAACATCCGGGAGCCGCTAGGAGTGAGCTCTCAGTGAGTCTGTCAGTGAATGTTCAGTAATGAACATCCGGGAGCCGCTAGGAGTGAGCTCTCAGTGAGTCAGTCAGTGAAGGTCAGTAATGAACATCCGGGAGCCACTAGGAGTGAGCTCTCAGTGAGTCAGTCAGTGAAGGTCAGTAATGAACATCCGGGAGCCGCTAGGAGTGAGCTCTCAGTGAATGTTCAGTAATGAACATCCGGGAGCCGCTAGGAGTGAGCTCTCAGTGAGTCAATCAGTGAAGGTCAGTAATGAACATCCGGGAGCCGCTAGGAGTGAGCTCTCAGTGAGTCAGTCAGTGAAGGTCAGTAATGAACATCCGGGTGCCGCTAGGAGTGAGCTCTCAGTGAGTCAGTCAGTGAAGGTCAGTAATGAACATCCGGGAGCTGCTAGGAGTGAGCTCTCAGTGAGTCAGTCAGTGAAGGTCAGTAATGAACATCCGGGAGCCGCTAGGAGTGAGCTCTCAGTGACAGAGTCAGTGCATGTTCAGTAATGAACATCCGGGAGCCGCTAGGAGTGAGCTCTCAGTGACAGAGTCAGTGAATGTTCAGTAATGAATATCCGGGAGCCGCTAGGAGTGAGCTCTCAGTGAGTCAGTCAGTGAAGGTCAGTAATGAACGTCCGCGAGCCGCTAGGAGTGAGCTCTCAGTGAGTCAGTCAGTGAAGGTCAGTAATCAACGTCCGCGAGCCATGGAGTGAGCTCTCACTGAGTCAGTCAGGGAATGTTCAGTAATGGTGTACAGAAAGCAACTGAGATCTGGAGCCAGGAGTCGCCTGGAGTGAGCTCTCAGTGAGTACTCAGAGTAAGTTTTTATCCTCAAGTGAAGGACAATAAGACTTAAGGGAGATGTCAGTTCCTTGTTGTCTTTGCATTATGAACTTAAAAGAACTGTTAGTTTCCTGCAGTAATTTGGTTACAAATTAAAAGAATGCTCGCAGCTCATTCATCTTGAGCTTGACTGGGCAGCAACAGAAGGAAAAGGACACCGTGATCATGCAGTGCTGCAGGACAAACGCTAGGGATTGGAGTTTGAGAGCTGTGAGACAACAAAATTGCCGTGCTGTCGGTTTCGCTGTGCGATGAATCGCAATGTGTAACAACAGAAAATAGAAACAGACAAGTACAACGATTCCACTAATGGACGCCGGTTAATTGCTAGTTTACCCATCTTAAACATGTAATTCTCCTTTAAGTCGTTATATTCACCCACTAAGTATGCCCACGGAAGGACTTTTATTTAGAAAACTGGGAAGAAGGAATGAGGGGCTTGCGGTTTACTCCAATAGGATTGTCTTTAGGTGAAAGCTTTCTGCTGGCTGGGATGTGTCTACTGTGTAGTGTAAATAGTGTAGAACGTGCCCTTCTTTTACAAGTCATTGAGCACATAGCTATGCATATTGGAAACATTTGTTTGTGTTTCTATTTGCTTTTCTGACCATGTTGCAGTGCTGCCACCCTCCACATGTGGACCATATTAAGGGTTAATAAGTGTGTAGGGATTCATAAAAATACCCCTTTCTGTCAGAGATTTTGCCTTTTAGCAAAAAGCAGCAAGATGAATTGTTAGCATAGGACTCTCCTACACTTGGGTTTTCTAAACGTGCAGGTGAGCTTACACTTTAATGGCCATTGTAGTGATACTAAAAACCTCCAGATTTTTAATGTGTATGGGGATTTGGGATAGTGCACAAGTCATTTTTATTTATTTTTCACAATTATTGTAATTTACGTTTTCTTGACATGATGAACTAACACCCCAGCTTGGACCAGGGCCTGCTCTGCCAGAAACGAGTGTGACATCGAAGGTGTACTGACAGTTAATACATCTGATTGAATAAAAATATAAAGACATGGAAAGCACTGGTTGTAACACAAGGAATATGAAGTATTTTCTACCTATCATTCCAGCTGTGTACTGTGACAGTTGGCTCCACATCCCACACATTCATAAACTAAGCATATCTGTTTCTTGTGCAGGAAACTCAATCATTTGGCAGGATTTAACGAACAATTAGAATTCTTTTAAACAGAACCAATTATCTCAACAACAAGCCTCAGCCTTGTGCTGTTCTCCACCATTTCAGAGTGGTAGAAATGGCCAGTCCTTCGATTCGCTAATCATAACTCCTGGCCACCACATACACTCTTCATCTAGCCTCTCGTTTTCCTTCACTCTGCACTTTCCATGAAATGAGGTCAATATGCCAAACAGATCTGCTCCGGAATGACATAAACAGGATGCGCATCCATTCCATGCATACAATAATAACAGATTCCTCCACACCACAAAATATATACAAGCATCCGGCAGCAACTAAACACCCATCGTCCAAGCTGCATCTCAGGCCAACATCCATTTGTAATTTGTAATGTACAAGTTAAAACAGATATATACATAGTTATTAAACACATTTCAAGAAAGAGGATGATTACGGAAACGTTACAGTTTAGGCTTATGTGCGAGCACTATTTAGACGGATTTGATTGGGAATCCTAAAAAGCCCCTTTGCAAGCTTCCATCTAGGCATGTGTAGAAGGTGCACATCATTTGTCACTGGGAGGTGCTTACAGCTGAACACCGGGAGTGTGACCTCATAGGAGCAGGTTTTCGTCCAATCAGCAGTGACAGACAGGTTTCCATTAACGAGCTATGCTTGTACCCTGATGCAACCGCTGGGTACAACTAGTGCAAATAGAGTCACTCAGAGTGAAATCTCATGGATCTCAATCAGGTTGCAATAATAAAGCCTTCAGGAGGAAGGAATGGCTTGTATAATAAACTGTGTATAAATGCCGTCTAGACATCATGTTGCTCCCAAGAAACTGAAAACTTTAGCAACTCTTCAAGCCAATGGCAATACTAACGACACTCAATGGAAATCCGAGATAGGGATTTGGAACTAGTGACTAAAGAAGTGTGATCACTCCCAGTGAAGGAAGATTAAAAGGACTACAAGGCAAATAAAGATAGACCTGAACCGCTGCCACGTTAAAATCGGCGTATTTATATTGCAGATTCCCATTCAGAACAAATCGGCTAAAACACAGTAACAGGCCTGGATTATATGTGTGGAAACTGCTTTCATGTGGCAGTTATAACAAGATAATATCGGTGTATGATACAATTTAAGCAGCCGTGAAAGCTGCATACATGGCCGTCATGACTTGCGGCTTGTTTTAAGAGTAGCACATCTATCTCATACTGAAACATCAGCTGCAGAGATGAAACGCGTGAAATCCCATGCAGGGAATTACACAGCCAAACCTCAATCCTTGCTGCCACATTGCACATATGGCAAACAAGCCAGCTTTAACCCAATCCCTGCAAATCTATTGGCCACGCTGGAGAACAAGCTCCCTTGCTCCTGAACTGGAAGAGACAAAATAAGAACTGCAAAACTAGTTACTACATAAAAATAATGACTGCATTGGAATAGGGGCGTTTCGGTATAGAAAATAGGATTTCCAGATGCACTGTGCACCCAAACTACAGATTATAGCATTGAGATAAAAACTACACATATATCCTTTGCTTGGATTCACTGTGTCCTAGATATTACAAGTCAATACTTTAATAAAATGGACCTTATGACCAAACTGGGCGGTGAATGACATCACACGATCTATTCCTAAGATAGCATTATACATAATATACATAATATATAATTATTGTATGTTATCCCAGTTACATCACTGGGCGGTGAATGACATCACACGATCTATTCCTAAGATAGCATTATACATAATATATAATTATTGTATTTTATCCCAGTTACATCACTGGGCGGTAGTGATGTCCCGAACTGTTCGCTGGGAACCGTTCGACGGCGAACATAGCTTGTTCGTGGCGAACATATGCGATGGTCGGTCCGCCCCCTATTTGTCATGGAGGTGGGAGGGTCTGCAGCTGATTGGCTGGAATGTGTCTGCTGACTGTGAGGTACAGGGTCAAAGTTTACTCAATGATGACGAATAGGGGCGGACCGACCATCGCATATGTTCGCCCGCCGCATTCGCCGCGAACAAGCTATGTTCGCCGGCGAACAGTTCGGGACATCACTACTGGGCGGTGAATGACATCACACAATCTATTCCCAAGATAGCATTATATATAATATATCATTATTGTATTTTATCCCAGTTACATCACTGGGCGGTGAATGACATCACACAATCTATTCCTAAGATAGCATTATATATAATATATAATTATTGTATTTTATCCCAGTTACATCACTGGGCGGTGAATGACATCACACAATCTATTCCCAAGATAGCATTATATATAATATATAATTATTGTATTTTATCCCAGTTACATCACTGGGCGGTGAATGACATCACACAATCTATTCCCAAGATAGCATTATACATAATATATCATTATTGTATTTTATCCCAGTTACATCACTGGGCGTTGAATGACATCACACAATCTATTCCTAAGGTAGCATTATACATAATATATCATTATTGTATTTTATCCCAGTTACATCACTGGGCAGTGAATGACATCACACAATCTATTCCTAAGGTAGCATTATATATAATATATAATTATTGTATTTTATCCAGTTACATCACTGGGCAGTGAATGACATCGTATTTGCCGTATATCCTTGATACCTCTCTTTGGAAAGCATCTGAAAAGTCATTAATCTTGGAAGAAGATAAAATAAAGGTTGTGTTTAATAGCTTTATTACATTTTTTTTATTTTATTTTTTAATGAAATAATAAAAAAGCATTTTATTTATTTATTTTTAATTAGAGTGTTCCTATAAGTGCCTCGTGGCAAAATGAAGGAAAGATGAGACATTTGAGGTTTCAGAACATAGCCTGCTGAAAGAGACTTTGTTTCTAGAATTCAAATTAGATTACTGGCACCATGCAGATAGCGGTACAAAGAGATTAAATGTGGAGGGACTCTGAGTGGGGCCTACCATGGTGTTGTGCGCATACGTTGGACTTCTGTGGTCACACGCTTCCTGCGTCAGTAGAGAGACAGCCTGAAAGTCCTCAGAGTGGGGCTTGTTGGGATAATTCACATGCACAGGAAGGTGAAATGCTGCTAGCCCGTCACTCTCGCCTTCTTCCATTCTCTGCCGACTTGTCACCATGGCTACCTCTCCATCTGCTTCCCCATACGGAGAGGCTGGTCGCTTGGAAGACATCCTGGAAGGAACAAAAGAAGAGAAAATAATGAAACCTCCACATAAATCCTTAATGCCGCCATTGTGTTGTTATGGTCCATTGTAACAGAAATGGCTTTTTGTGCTGGCAGTGAGCAGGAAACCATCCAAATAGCAGCGCAAAGCACGCACAGCCAAGACAATGGCCATGCAGGTAGCAATACAACACTGCTTGTTTGTTATGAGAATAATCAACTAATGGCGCTTTCTTTTTGGCTCCCGAAACGGGAAATTTCACCTATAAAACTTTAACCGCTGGACGTCTTCCTCAGGGAAATGTTATTTATTTATAATACAGGCATATCAGCATGACTTCAATAGGGGAATAAATAAGGTCATACCTTGATTTCAAAATTAAATGTTGTGTGATGAGATAAACTTTCAGAATAACTGTGGGCAGGTAAATGAAGAGGCCATGTACTTTCTATCTGCACAAACTGCCATTGAGCAGCAAGTCTGCTTTTCAATTAGTTCTCCAGTGACAAAATTAAACCATGACTGCCCCAAAATTATCTCTCAATCACCCGCAATTTTAGTTATTCAATAGGAAGAGCGCTACCCAATGACTACCAATGCCCGGGTCACCCTCCAGGATGTCAGCCAGAGAAGACACCCTAGACTTTCAGTGTACACCAAGACTTTCTACATGGGAGTTTATTTCCTACAAAATACTAAAATCTAAACGATCGATTTCATAGCAAAATGTATAAACCTGCATGGCCATATTTTGTTGCACTATTCTCATTCATTTTGCGATAAAATGGGATTTTGTTTCTGCTTGCTACTGTCTGCCGTGTGTGGAGTGAATGAACAGGACATCACATCACGATAAAACAGTGAACTAGAGGGTTCAGTGACAGCCACAGAACACAACTCTATTCTTTCTTTACCTTCAAGAAAACCCTGCCTCTTCCCCTCTCCCCTCCCCCCCCCCCCCCCCAAAAGAAATATAAAACATTTATTTAATGAGGCTTACATATTTGAAAAGAGTTTCATTTCCCCCAGCTGTAAGGATTTAACTTGCTATGTACATACTACTTACAACCCAGATAGGAGCCATGACTGCGAAATGATCTCACTAGCGAGTGCATGGAATTATAATGACAGCCTTTAAATAAGCGGAAAAACGCTAACCCTATTCAAAACAACAGCTCTCCAAGGTTAATGTACATCATAAGCTTCAAAAGGAGAACATGGAGATAGATTATAAGGAACAACTTAGAAAAATGGGAATTTATGTAAAGCCCCTGATACAAGAATTTATCCAAAGGAGATACATAAACTTACAAGGGTTAAACATTATAAATGTGTTACAGACAATGTGTCAAGCATGAAATCTGGGAGCAGAGCAAAGATACTTAATAGCACAAGTTTATCGCTCTATTAAACAGGCAGAATAAATAAAGACATAGATTTAAAAAAAAAAGCTCAGATTAATAGTAAATACAAGTTAACAGCTTCACAAAATGAATATAAAAAGGACAAATTAATTGGCCTCTATGCAAACAAGCTATTTTAATTTGCAAATACCGGTAACTGCAAATCATAAGGAACTCTTAATTGGTAATGCGAAAACAGACTACATGGGAGCCCCCAAGATGAAATGATTTGCCTATAGCACCAGCGATAAACAGGTCCAAAGGAGGGACAGGAAGGTCATGATGTGACAGTGCTGAATCAGTTTACTGCAAATTAAATATGGATGCAAGGTGTATGTCACATGCCATGGCTTACTTTCCCCGGGGCATCATTGTGATCTGTGACATTAACCTGTGATTTACTTATGGAAGCCAAATCCAAAACAAGTTCATCTTGGAACATTTATATCACCAGCTTCATTCCAGGAAGTGAAGGAGTTTTCACAGGCAATCCTGGTGCTGCCAAGGATTGGGTCTTCTAATCTTAGAAAATGTATGCATATCGTCGAATTATCATTAATTACAAAGGTCTATTGCAAGAAAAATATTTCTATTAAAAAAATTCACAATACATAAAATTGTAAAAACAGCACTTGGCACCTAAGGGCCCAGAAATCGCATCGCTTTACCTCTTCTACAGACAAACTACATTTTCAAGTCAGAGGTTAACAAACACCAAGACAAATAAAAAAGAGGATTAAAGTCACAGTAAAGGCTCCATAAATAGACTTGTTCCCCATTGTACAACTCTTAGTAAATCTAACAATAGGGGAAAGGATTGGAGACGCCTGCACAGAGCACAGCATAATTACCATTTGGGTTCAAAAATGCTTTTGCAATTAAAACGGGCAACTGCCACATGACATAAGAAGGTAAATTACATGTGAAATTAGGCTACTAAGAATTAGAAAAAAAAAAAATCCATGTAGGTTAAACCTCTGTTTACAACTAAATATAAAAAACTGACAATTGAACATAAACATGCCTGAACGCCTGTCGCTTTGGCTTTTACGCAATTATCAATGAATTAAGGTATCATAATTAAAAGTAAGCTATTGTAGAAAATGAAATGATTTAATTCACGTGTAGAATTAAAATGATGATCTTTGGTGGGGGTCCTTTCCCTCAACCCCCTCCCTTGTGAAGCATGTAGTTAAAACAAACAGGGGAGACCGCAGTAAGCAAGATGTGTTTTCACTGCTAAAAGGAAAATTAAGTACAGTACTAAGAATTGTTAAAGCTGTACATTTTAATGTCTATTACATCGGGATATTATTTATATCAGCACCAAAGCTGACTACAGATGTCTTGTTCCTTATCGATGCACAGATCATATGTTGGTTTTTAAAACGATTATGAAAAAAGTTTGCTACATTTCGTGGTCTGTATGTTGAGTACACGCTCTATTAAAGGTGTTCTTTACAGTCCGAACCATTGGAGTATATGGAAATACAGAACAGTGCAAGGTCCCCCCGCTCTCCCCAAAAATTAATAAAAAGAAAGACATGCGTATAAAGAATGAAACTCAGCCAGTAGAATACTGTAAATATAATAGTGCCCGCCCTATCTCTATATATTTGATGTGAAAAGCAATTGGGAAGCTTTCAAAACAATAAGTACGTATAACCTAAAGATTCACTGACAGACAATTTTTAGGTTTCTAGAAAAGTGATATTGTGTTTGTCTTGTAACAATTTCGTGCTGACTAAACCATTTAAAACACACACAATGTAAATAATCTGCACAATTCAGGCCAAAAGACCTAAATTGGAGAAAAAAATTGAGTATTCTTTCTACCTACCTATTGTAGTCTAAATGTTTTAATTTATGTTTAAAGTCTCCACAATGGACTGCAAAGGAAGTGAAACATATAATTTAACTTATTTTAAACAAATGCATTCCTCATGTCAAAGTGTTCTAATTATAATTTTTAATAGAAAAAACTATTCTTAATCTTCTATATATATTTTGTAAATGTTTATGATGATGGTGCAGTGGCTGTGGGTTTTGCAGGCAGTATGTAATTGGACGCAGCGGACAGAATATACCTGGGCAAGTTAGCAGTCCACTCGAGATTTCACAAGGGGAATTGGGAATTTGTAGGCATTGCGCTTGTCTTAAAACCTGTTCGGTGGTTATTTTAAAAAAAATCCACAATGACCCAGCTGTATAAACCATGAAAGTGATAGTCTAAGGCCTTAGGAAAGTTCAGAGCCATGTGACTACTAAATGGGCTAGCCAGGATAAAAGGCATCTATGGGAGGAAGCTAAGCCATCCATTAGTGTCTGTTTATTTTAACTCCCTCATTATTAAATGAAGAAATGTTTTGTTCTTTTCCTCTAAGACTCACTGCCCACCCCCTCAGAAGGGTCTTTGTTTGCCAAGGTGTGATCTTGAAGGAACAATGATGATTCAACAGTATCTTAGGAGACATTTTTCTTACCATCTTGCAAGCACGTGTAACAAAGGTTCAGACATACCTAGGAAGCCACAAATCCAGATCATTTGCAGACCTGCCTTTCAGTATTAATCAATCAATCAAGCATTGATCCCAGATTATCAACTGAAAGCAATGGGATTCAGTTTTTTACCTAAATAACATTTTTAAGTATACAGGAAATGTGTATCTGTGTTTTAATAAAGATTAAATATTCTATCACACCAAGTGTGATTTCTTGGCATTCTCCCTTTTAAAGTACAAAACAAAGGAAACAGTGCTAGAGAAACCAATGCTGTATAAAAAGACAGCAAACCTAAGCCCTACTAATAGGAATAATACAGAAGGTAAAAGAGAAAGGTTGTGCCAAATTAAAAAAAACAGTAGGTTCTGAAAAATATATCTTCAAAACAAAGTCCAATAGCGATGTCAAATTCAAACCACAAATAATACCAAAAGAGTCATAGTGCAAGTCTTTCCAGGGGGATAGCAAACAGAGGGAATGTTCTCTGTAGAAGTCGGATGGTGCAATAAGTCTAATAAAAAAGTATTCTTAAGGCAACAGGGTCTAATGTAGTCCTACTCACGTTTAATAGAGCTATAATCCAGCTCTAGTATGAATGGCATACAGCGGTACAATCCCCACTTATAGGATACGTGATGAGATGTAAATTTCCTGGTAGTTTGTAGACTATAAAAGGATAAAGAGAGGCGACAACTAATATTGTTCACTATTAAAAAATATATAATAGGAATATAAATATAAAAGTGTTTACTCACATTTAATTGAGCAGGCGGACTGCTCAATAAATCAGACGCGAGTGGTATAATCCCCACCTAGGATTTCTTTAGAGTAATACTCAACTGGAATAATATACACTTCCCTATTATCATGCAGCGCAATCTGTTGGATAATAGTATACAATGATTGTACGTCACAGGTGACTAAAATATAGTCAGAATGACAGGTAAAGTTGGTTAAAAAGTGACGAAGAGTCATAGAGTCCTTTAGATAAGATTTCATAAATTTAACTGATGGCTGTAGTAAAATATCTATATATTCAGATAAGTTGGACAAAATGGAATCTATCCCGGAGACAATGGGTCTACCTGGAGGGTTGACTTGATTTTTATTAATCTTAGGTAAAAAATAGATGACAGGGATTTTTGGGTGTGATATGTTTAGATAGTTGAACTCCTAGTCGAGACCTTCAGATTAGAATTGTATGAGTTTTTCTTTGATGGATGGGGTGGGATCTGAAGCTAGACTTCTAAACTTTAGGGTCATTCAATTATCTTAATGCTTCATTAACATACATTGTTTTTGGAAGTATAACTAGACCACCCCCTTTATCAGCTGGCTTTATAATGATAGTGACGTATTTTTGCAATTCCTTAAGGGCTATCTGTTCTTGTGGAGATAGATTATGATGCTGGTGTTTGTGTTTTTTTTTTTATTTATCTAGCTAATTTAACCCCTTAACGCCGTTACTGTTTTCAATGCGGTCCCGCATTAAATGGGCTTTAAAGCCGTTGCGGCGGCATAGACTTACCTCCGCAGCGATCCTCTTCGGGAGGACTGCCTGACAGCCCAGACAGCCCTCCCCAGCAAATCAGGCCCCCGGGTGCCATGTGATCGCTGTGGATCTGCCAGCAGGGGGCTGTCTGAAATGTCAGACAGTCCCCCTGCTGGTGTGAAGTGTAAAAAAAAAAAAAAAAAATGTTTAAAATTAATTAAATGTATATATATATATATATATATATATATATATGTACATATATTAGTATTAAAATACACTTAGAATGACGTTACATATATAAAAGATATATATATATTTAATACATCTATATATATATTTATATATACACATGTATAATTACAATAATAAATAAATAAAAAAATATTTTTTAAAAAATTTAAATAAATTATACATACATATGTAATCTCATTCTAACTGTATTTTGCTAATATATATATATATATATATATATATATATTGATAACAAAATACACTTAGAATGACATTCTATATATATATATATATATATATACATATATATATATATATATATATATATATAATACAAATACCTGCAAATATTTATATATAGATAAATATACATAATTACATAAATAACTACATAAGTATACACGTAGAATTTAAATATATATATATATATGTATATATACTAAAATTCTACATGTATATTTAAGTAATCTTTTAACATAATTATGTGATTTAATTACCGTATATACTCGAGTATAAGCCGAGTTTTTCAGCACATTTTTTGTGCTGAAAAACCCCAACTCGGCTTATACTCGAGTTAATGTCTGTATTATGGCAATTTACATTGCCATAATACAGACAGGGGGCTCTGGGGGCTGCAGAGCTCTTACTTACCTTTCCTGCAGCTCCTGTCAGCTCCCTTCTCCTCCGCGGCGGTCCGTTCAGCACCTCGGTCAGCTCCCAGTGTAGTCTCGCGAGAGCCGCGGGGTTATAGTGCGGCTCTCGCGAGACTTACACTGTGAGCTGACAGAGGAGCTGCACGGACCGGCGCGGAGGAGAAGGGAGCTGACAGGAGCTGCAGGAGAGGTAAGTGCTCTAAGCCTGCCCCCTCCCCCTCACTGAACTGCCAATGCCACTGGACCACCAGGGTAGGAGAGCCCCACTCCCTGCCATGTGTCAAGCAGGGAGGGGGGACGAAAAAAATATATAAATAATAATAATTAAAAAAAAAATAATAATAATAAGAAATGATTTAACCAAAAATAAATTATTAAAATAATAATAAAAATGCCCACCCCCCACCAAGGCTCTGCAACACACACACTGCACTCATACACACTGCATTCATTCATACACACACTGCACTCATACACACTGCATTCATACACACACTGCACTCATACACACACACACTGCACTCATACACACACACACACTGCACTCATACACACACACACACACACACTGCACTCATACACACACACTGCACTCATACACACACACTGCACTCATACACACACACTGCACTCATACACACACACTGCACTCATATACACACACTGCACTCATATACACACACTGCACTCATATACACACACTGCAAATAAATATTCAATTAGTATAATTTTTTTAGGATCTGATTTTATTTCGAAATTTACCAGTAGCTGCTGCATTTCCCACCCTGGTCTTATACGCGAGTCAATACGTTTTCCCAGTTTTTTGGGGTAAAATTAGGGGCCTCGGCTTATATTCGGGTCGGCTTATACTCGAGTATATACAGTAATTTAAATTTGATTGACGTGCCTGACAACCCAGGCAGAAAGTGCAGAGAATTTATTTTGCACTATATTTAACCCTGTATCTTTCCAAGACACTATAAAACCTGTACATGCGAGGTACTGTTTTACTCGGGAGACTTTGCTGAACACAAATATTAGTGTTTCAAAATGGTAACTTGTATTACAACGATGATATATTTAGTAAAAGTGAAGATTTTTGCATTTTTCACACATGAACGGCACTTTTACTGACGATATTATTGTTGTAATATGTTTTACTGTTTTGAAACACTCATGTTTGTGTTCAGTGAAGTCTCCCAAGTATAACAGTACCCCCTATGTACAGTGGTGTATGGTGTTTTTGAAAGTTAGAGAGTCAAATATAAGGCTTGCATTTCATTTTTTTCACATTGAAATTTGCCAAATGGGTTACGTTGCCTTTGAGACCGTATGGTAGCCCAGGAATGAGAATTACCCCCATGATGGCATACCATTTGCAAAAGTAGACAACCCAAGGTATTGCAAAGGTGGTATGTCCAGTCATTTTTAGTAGCCACTTAGTTACAAACACTGGCCAAATATTAGTTTTTTTCATTTTTCACACAAAAACAAAAATGAATGCTACCTTTGGCCAGTGTTTGTGACTAAGTGGCTACTAAAAAAGACTGGACATACCCCACTTACAATACCTCATTCCCGGGCTTCCACACAGTCTCAAAGGTAACATTACTAATCTGACAAATTTCAATTTGAAAAAAGATTTTAAAAAAATGGAATGTGCTATATTTGACCTAGTAACTTTCCAAAACACCGTAAAAACTGTTATTGGGGGGTACTGTTGTACTCGTGAGACTTTGCTGAATCCAAATATGTGTTTTCTTTGCAGTTAAAGCTAACAGTATTATGACATTTACAGCTAAAATGTCTACACATTTTTTATAAAATCTTTCTCACAATTTTTTAAAATGTATTTATAATAAATTATGTTTCAATTATGAATAGTTCATGAAAAATTAAATCCCAGTTTCTCTTGAATAAAATTATATATAATAAGTGTGGGTGCACTTAATATGAAAGAGGTGAATTACGGTTGAACAGACATATAGCGCAAATTCCAGTTTTTGCTTACATTTTGTTTTGATCAGAACGTGTACTATTGACTCCGTCCTGAAGGGGTTAATACCAGTTTTTCAAATACTTCTATGGGACCGGACTTAAAAGTCGAATGGTAAAAATGTTAAATTTTTCTTTAGATTGGTTTTTATTACTGTAGGTTGGGTTGGGGTGGTACAGAGAGTATTTGTGGAAGTAAGTTTGTAGAGTGTATTTTGCAGTGGACTTGTTCATAAAAAAAAATCTCTGTATTGTATCCTTCCTAACAAAATTTGTTGATATCTAAAAAGGCTGAAATGGGTTAAAAGGATTTGTGGGGGCAAATTTAAGGCCTTTGCTTAAAACTGAAATTTGGGTGGAGGTTAAAACTCTTTGTGATAAATTAAAAAATGCCATGATCTTTTTCTTTTATATGGGTTAGTGCCTCTCTAGCCTTTCTCTTTTGAAGTCTTCTTCCACCTCTTCCTCCTCTAAACTTAGGCTCCTCTTTTTGCTCTTTATGGGTATGGGGTTTGGGCGAGTGAGTTGGTGTGTGGTCGGGTTTCTAACAATTATTCTTTGTTTTCAATTTCGGAGTCTATAGATAATAGTTGGTATCTATTTTGGTTATTGTAATTTATAGGTGATTTTGTGTGATGGGTTTGTTCGTAGTTTTTTTTATAAGAATATCTTTTTCTTTGTTGCCTTGGGGTAGTGTCGTGAGAGATTCTACTATGTGTGGATGATTCATAGGTCATGGTGTTTTTTTTTCTGAATGGGATGATTTGTTTTCTAGGAAAATTGTGTGTTGTCCTGTAGTTTCTTTGTGGTGACTGGTAATTTCTCTTATCTGTTTTATTGTATTAAGTGTGTGTATGATCTGAATAATGGTTTTTAGTGCATCTTTGTTGGTTAAATCTGTATGGGGGAGGTGTTGGGGAATAGGAAATGATTTTCTTTCAAATTGGTTTGGGTGATATCGTACATTGTGTGTGTCTGATCTACCTTGGTTGCGGTTGGACTGGGATTATTGTAGGTTGAGGTTTCTGAGACATATTTCTTGTTTAGGTGATATCCTGACTTGGTCAGTGGCATAGTCCTGTTTGTCTCGTATTTATTGATTTTTTTATGTGTGTTTGTATACTTACTGTATATATGATTAGTTTTGTATTTTCAATATGTATATTTTTATCTACGATGTCATTTGGGCGCCAAATTTGAAATGGTTTTATTTTCATTCCCTTATATAGACCCTACCCTACCAAGCATGTATGTTTTACCTCCACTTGAGAAAACCTATATAGATGAAACGCGTTGTGGATATTTTAATATTGTGTTTAATGAACATACTCTGGCTACTTTTAACTACACTGATTGTTCTATTTTACTTTTTTTAAATCACTATTTGCTACTATTTTTGTTTTATTTTTTTACTGTCGCTGCTTGTTACCCGGATTTTATTATTCCAGTTGAGCATCACTCTAAAGAAATCCTAAATGGGGATTATACCACTCGCGCCTGATATATTGAGCAGTCCGCTTACTCAATTAAATGCGAGTACACACTTTTATATTTATACACCCATTATAGATTTTTTAATAGTGAGCACTATTAGCTGTCTCCTCTTTTTACCCTTTTATGGTCTGCAAACTACTGGGAAATTTGCATCTCATCACGTATCCTATAAGTGGGGATTGTACCGCTGTATGTCACTCATACTAGAGCTGGATTATAGCTCTATTAAACGTGAGTAGGACTACATTAGACCCTGTTGGCTTAAGAATACTTTTTTATTAAATTTATTGCACTATCACCCTTTCTCTGTTTCCACATACGGATACCTCAAGTTGTCTCCATCCGACTTCTACAGAGAACATTCCCTCCATAAAGACCTGGCAAGACTTGCACTAGGACTCTTTTTGGCATTATTTTTGGTTTGAATTTGACACCTATATTGGACTTTGTTTTGAAGATATATTTCTCAGAACCTACTTTTATTTGGTGCAACCTCTCTCTTTTACTTTCTGTGTTATCCTCCCTTTTAGCTTAATGTTACAATCATTATAAATTATCTAGATCCAGGTGAAGGGCCAACCAGACACTATCCATTAGCCAATTATGTAAATCTAACAGTTCTAGATGAAGAGCAAGCCAATCAGACATCATCATTTATAACCTGGCTACAGACTCCATCAGGAACAGATGTTAGGACTCTTAGATACTTCTACCTAAATCAATGGCTATCACAGAGCAAGTATCCTCCAATCTCACTCCTATAACAACTCCAGGTATTGCTGGGCAGACACCAACATGGCGTCACAGAGCAAGTATCCTCCAATCTCACTCCTATAACAGGTCCAGGTATTGCTGAGCAGGCACTAACATAGCTTCACAGAGCAGGTATCCTCCAATCTCACTCCTATAACACATCCAGGTATTGCTGGGCAGACACTAACATGGCGTCACAGAGCGAGTAGCCTCCAATCTCACTCCTATAACACATCCAGGTATTGCTGGGCAGACACTAACATGGCGTCACAGAGCGAGTATCCTCCAATCTCCCTCCTATAACACGTCCAGGTATTTCTGGGCAGACACTAACATGGCATCACACAGCGGGTATCCTTCAATCTCACTCCTATAACAGGTCCAGGTATTGCTGAGCAGGCACTAACATAGCTTCACAGAGCAGGTATCCTCCAATCTCACTCCTATAACACATCCAGGTATTGCTGGGCAGACACTAACATGGCGTCACAGAGCAGGTATCCTCCAATCTCACTCCTATAACACATCCAGGTATTGCTGGGCAGACACTAACATAACGTGTCGCAGAGCAAGTATCCTCCAATCTCCCTCCTATAACACGTCCAGGTATTTCTGGGCAGACACTAACATGGCATCACACAGCGGGTATCCTTCAATCTCAATCCTATAACATGTCCAGGTATTGCTGAGCAGACACTAACATGGCATCACAGAGCGGGTGTCTGTGTTCAATGAAATCAATCATGAAATAAATGAATGACTAAAATGACAGGTTTTTAACTAGAAATAAGGAATATCAAAGGGGCAGAGTGTCAGGGTTGTGGTGTTACTTACAGCTGGCTACATACAAGATGAGAACTGATAGCCGACACTCTTTAATATCTAATTATGACCCGCTTGCTGGAGATGCACTTACTTTTTAACAGTCTACTATAAACAGCAATACAAACTAGATTTCACTCTGACACGTGAGTGGAGATTTATCAAATTGAAACTTCATCTAATTTTCGATGAAAATTTGTTGCAATTTATTAAATCTGTCAGATTTCCTCATCTGTTGCTTTTTTTGCGCCCTAACCATCTTTTTCAAATATAAACAAACAGTTTGTTTTTCCCCAACAACCAGTTTATACATTTTTCCACCACTATAAATTTGGAAGTCTTCTGAAATGGATATTTCTGAGAAAACAAATAAATATTGACAGAGTTTAGCTGCCATTGTTCATAAGATTTTGATATATATCCCCTTTTTGAATTTAGTTTTTGATGCAACACTCTAAGCATGCAATATGCCATAAATCAAGCATTGAAGGAGTATGAAATTGAATACTATATAATAGTTCTTCATTTCCGACAGATTCAATTAAAAAAGACACGTGATCATTAAAGAAATAATAACTGATCCATCTTTTACTGTTTATGTCTGTGCACAACACGAGCACTTTAGCAGTAATAAAAATGAGAATAAAAGTAGCACAGAGTGTCTGAGGGGTAAAAACCCTTGGCTGGTGCTACACAGAGAAACAATATTCAGGCAGATAAGCAGGCAGAATGCAGGAAATAAGGGCCCACCTTTCTGCCGCATCTGGGTAAGTTTCACCCACCACTAAACACTCAGACACATGTTTGTTAGTGGCAGAAAGGAAGGGGATTGATTTTTATCACATCTCCTTGCAAATCATAATGTTACAAAGCGAATATTAGAAAATGGCTTAAACTCTCATGTTACGTGATTTAAGGCTGTGTTTGCCTACAAATCTGAAATACCTGCGGCAAATCATACGTTCAATAATCTCTAAAGATTGATCTTTGACATGGTGGTAAATGAATGATATAAATGCAATCTACTCATTAGTACACCATTCAGAACAAACCCTTTCGTTATGCATTTAATGGTTTCAGAATTAGCAGGGCACATTTCTAAAAAAGGATCGCCAATAGAAAAGTAAAGCAAAGTTTTAAAAGTGGAGCAGTCTCCTTACAAACCAATCAAATCCCTGAGAATTGATCCACTTTTAGAATGTTGTCCCGGGTTTCTATAGATTTTTTATAATTGCAGATATATTCTGTTTATGTTCAATTGTTTGTAATACAAGGATGCAACAGCACGATGAATCGTAAGAGCAAGAAGAAACTTGCACACTACAGTTTGTAGTACGATTGCATAGTTCTATTAACCGGAACATTTTAAACATAAGAGTTACAGTAATCAAATGAACAAAATAGGGAGAGCAGGGGGGAGGGATGTGGGGGGCAAGATCCTATAGTAGAGGTCTAATTAGGGATATTCCATCAAGCTGCTTTATATTTGATTCCTTTCTCCTAATTTTTTTTAAATCAATTTACATTCTAGTTCGGGTGTCTTTAGGAATTGTGGCCCGTGTGTGGCTGCTGGTCTATTTACTGTTGTCTGCCATTCAATCTTGGCATGTCCCATTTTTCTATTAGTATCACTTTGATAAGTCACCCTCCTTGCTTACACAGTGTAAAAATACCCTATAGATAAATGTAAATATTCCTCCAATGAATGTTTAATGAAAGGAGTATAACATTTAGAAAGTCACCAAGCCTCTTTAACAGGAGCAGAACAAAGTGTTCATTACCAAAATGCTCTCATTTCTTATGCGGAATAGAAACAGATAATGGAGACAGGCCCTCTGTGCTGGTGTAATAGTGGGATTATTAGTATGATCCAGGTTTTACTCTACAAACAAGGGCTAAAAACCGGCAGAATTCCGATCTGAGAGCCCATGAAAAAAATGTACTGACTATTTCAGATTTCTAACCAGAAATTAGAAAGGTTTTATTTCCACACAATTTAAATCCCAAGTAAAGTAAATCTAAGCAGAGTGCTAAAAGTGTCACAATCACCATAGTAACAAGCAGAATGCTCCATATTTAACAATTTGTATAGATAGCTGCGGCCTGCTCTCGATTACCTATAATTCACTCAATAAGTCATGTGGAATAAAAATGTGAGCTGAATTGCAGATCCAGGAGTTTATTCACTAAGCAGTGCATTGTAATTAAGTGAAACAACTGTAAAACTTAGGCCAAAATGCCAATGTGACTGTAACGGAGTTGAGTATTTTTTCCAAAGCACACATTATACTTAAATTCTGCAATTCAATGTTCAGCTCATTAGTTGTGAAATTTTGCACACATTGCAGGATATATTGCTTTTTAGAGTGGATGATAGAAAGGGATGGAGACAGATTGATATTAAGTGGTTCCTGTACTCTGAGGGTCCCTATAAATTATTTAAACAGACTCTATAGGCACCCAGACCATTTAATCTCAAGTGGTCTGGGAACACCGTGCCTGTCCCCTTAATCCTGCAATTAAAACATTGCATTTTCAGGGAAACTGCAATGTTTATATTACAGGGTTAAGTCTGCCTCTAGTGGCTCATCCTGCTATTTCAGGGAGTTTAACTCCGTGTAACAATGCTGGACATCCTCATGCTGTGCTGGAATCAAGTAAGTGTTTAAAAAGACTCTCAAACCCTCTAATTGCACTATATTGTAACAGTATAAACAAGTGGGAGGATCAAATTAACTTCTGAACCTGTAGAAGTGGGAGGATATTGGGGAATTAGGAGTATAACTGGGGAAAAACTAAGTAATACATTTAAAGTGCCTTGTTCGACTACAATTAATGCATACAACATACATATATTTACACACGCGAACATTTTCTTAACCAA
This sequence comes from Pelobates fuscus, assembly GCF_036172605.1. Taxonomy (NCBI): domain Eukaryota; kingdom Metazoa; phylum Chordata; class Amphibia; order Anura; family Pelobatidae; genus Pelobates; species Pelobates fuscus. The sequence continues at coordinate 8,159,980 of NC_086319.1, forward strand.
GACTTTCTAGGAATATACACAAATAAGCACATATCAACTTTTATAATTACACAATTATAGAAAATAGCACAATACAGTATTACACCTGCCTCAACTTTTTCGATTTTACCAACCTTTTAAAATTAACGCTTTCACTTTGGCCAAAGTATCCAACTCCTAGTCCATGGACCCTCCCCACCGGAGCAATTCAAATGGCTACATTTTTTTTTTTGTTGAAGAATGCAATGTGACTCCCATGGCTAAAGGGATTCCTCAGCCAGGGATGATGGGAGCCGCTCGCACACTGAATATACAGACTTCCTTGAAGGTGCACTTACAGGGCTGTGCATGCTGACAGCAAACTTCAAAGATGCACACAACTGACAAAGAATCCCCAAATTCTTATTCAAATTTGGCTAATGCCAAGAGGTGGCGTTACACATGACAGAACAATTAAAACAAAAACAATTGGTTAAGGTTCTAAGAGTAACCCTTTAGGGAAACCATGATGTAACAGAAGAGTAAAACACAAAAAAGAATAATGCAGCTAATTTTCTCAACAGGGATTTTTTGTATTAATATCAGATAAAGTTAAGTTTGTCAATGGGTCAATGGGTAGATTTTATTTAAAACACCTTAACAGATAATATTAGATTTTTACAACAATTTTCACAGGTAATACTAAAAGCAGATAAATAATCCATCAATGTCCGCATCATGCACGGAATCACATTATTATAATTTATAAAGTTCTAACACATTCTATACCAAGACAGACTAGAGGTGAGAAAGTGCCCTGTTCAAATAAGCTTACACTCTGTACCAGATAGATGTACTTCTGGCAGCTCAATACTATTTTCACCTCTAAAGATCTCCTGTATTAAGAGCTGCTGTATATGTTGGCGATATATAAATGCCGCTGCTAATAATACAAATAAGAATTATTAACCCTGCATGTGATTTAAGCTGAAGCACCCTGGTTAACATTTCAATTCACAGTGCAGAACGCTCGCTAAATAAAAAGGTTGATTTAATGAAAGAATGATCGTGAAGAAACGTTTACTGGCTGGATGAGCCTTTTTGAACTGGGACCCTGGTTACGTAGGTCTGCAGATGATCTCGGTGAGAACATGAGGTTGGTGCTGCCCGAGTCATGTCACAATGTTTGAAAACAACCGTATAAATCATGTTAGATGAGGTGCAGTGTAACACACGTTTTTAATTATAAATGTACGTTTTGCTCATAAAAAGACAGTTGGAGCACTATAAATCGTGCCCTCTTGGGCAAAGCTGAAAATCTGCACAAAGTCAAAAGGCCACAAGATAGTTATGTCCTACAGACTTAACCACAACAGGCCTTCCAGCACAGTCCAGCATGTGGTGTACAGATACCTCCTTGGAACAAAGAAGCTTCTGGTTACTTTATGACCTTATTCCCTAAGACACACATCAATCTCAGGAATAAAAAAACAGGCATAGAGAACTAAAAAGGGCATTTTGTAGCAATCACAACACCATGTGCCGAAACTCCAGACAGAAAAGAAATGAAGATAATTCAAAGAGGGCAGCATTTAAATCAAACTAGAAGATGTGATCTGCCCTGCTCAATAATGAAGTGGATGGAAGACCGTAGTCTCAACCTGCTGGAAAAAGCACAAACCTGCTACATGTTCCAGTTTCACGAGCTATGGAAACATTTACATGAATATTGTAAAACTTGCAAACTGCGCTTTCAAGTGGGGAAGATATTTTATTTACTAGACATTCCTTTTTATAGTGATCCAGTCACCATAAATTGTGACAGAAGAACTGCAAGCTCAATGCACAGATTAAAGGCGAACGCTGTATGTCAACACATGCGGAAGCCACAAAGTTTAAGACTTTCTTCCTTGATCTATACGGCTGCTATAAATCCGGATAGCGTGACATGGAAACGAATCTGCTCTGTATACACTAAATTACACCCAGTACCTACATGTTATGGCTACCTACACTGGGTACCAACCTTTCTCATCCACTGCCACATGATACTAACCTTTCCACTCGGCAAAAGAACCAGGCCCCGTTACAAGGCATCGAAGGACAAATGAGGGCTGGTGCTGAACCATTCATCCTTCTTCACTAGCGCCAACCTTTTCTGAATAACTAAACACCAGAATCTTCATCCAATCACATCCATTACCACCTATTTCTACCCAGTACCGACAATTTACACCTAGTACCAACCAATCACCACTACCAACCATTAACACCTAGTACCAACCATTCAGATCAACTACCAATCATTCACAAAACACTACCAACCATTTATACCCAATACCTAATCATTCACAGACTATTAATTATTCACACAGAGTACCATCCATTCGCACAGAGTACCGTACATTCACACAGCGTATTATCCATTCACACAGAGTACCATCCATTCACACAGCGTATTATCCATTCACACAGCGTATTATCCATTCACACAGAGTACCATCCATTCACACAGCGTATTATCCATTCACACAGCGTATTATCCATTCACACAGAGTACCATCCATTCACACAGGTTATTATCCATTCACACAGCGTACCATCCATTCGCACAGAGTACCGTACATTCACACAGCGTATTATCCATTCACACAGAGTACCATCCATTCACACAGCGTATTATCCATTCACACAGCGTATTATCCATTCACACAGAGTACCATCCATTCACACAGCGTATTATCCATTCACACAGCGTATTATCCATTCACACAGAGTACCATCCATTCACACAGGTTATTATCCATTCACACAGCGTACCATCCATTCGCACAGAGTACCGTACATTCACACAGCGTATTATCCATTCACACAGAGTACCATCCATTCACACAGCGTATTATCCATTCACACAGCGTATTATCCATTCACACAGAGTACCATCCATTCACACAGCGTATTATCCATTCACACAGCGTATTATCCATTCACACAGAGTACCATCCATTCACACAGGTTATTATCCATTCACACAGCGTATTATCCATTCACACAGAGTACCATCCATTCACACAGGTTATTATCCATTCACACAGGTTATTATCCATTCACACAGGTTATTATCCATTCACACAGGTTATTATCCATTCACACAAGTTATTATCCATTCACACAAGTTATTATCCATTCACACAGAGTACCATCCATTCACACAGCGTATTATCCATTCACACAGAGTACCATCCATTCACACAGGTTATTATCCATTCACACAGGTTATTATCCATTCACACAGGTTATTATCCATTCACACAAGTTATTATCCATTCACACAAGTTATTATCCATTCACACAGCGTACCATCCATTCACACAGCGTATTATCCATTCACACAGAGTACCATCCATTCACACAGGTTATTATCCATTCACACAGAGTACCATCCATTCACACAGCGTATCATCCATTCACACAGAGTACCATCCATTCACACAGAGTACCATCCATTCACACAGCGTACCATCCATTCACACAGCGTACCATCCATTCACACAGCGTATTATCCATTCACACAGCGTACCATCCATTCACACAGCGTATTATCCATTCACACAGAGTACCATCCATTCACACAGCGTACCATCCATTCACACAGCGTACCATCCATTCACACAGCGTACCATCCATTCACACAGAGTACCATCCATTCACACAGCGTACCATCCATTCACACAGAGTACCATCCATCCACACAGGTTATTATCCATTCACACAGAGTACCATCCATTCACACAGCGTACCATCCATTCACACAGCGTATTATCCATTCACACAGAGTACCATCCATTCACACAGAGTACCATCCATTCACACAGAGTACCATCCATCCACACAGGTTATTATCCATTCACACAGAGTACCATCCATTCACACAGAGTACCATCCATTCACACAGAGTACCATCCATCCACACAGGTTATTATCCATTCACACAGAGTACCATCCATTCACACAGGTTATTATCCATTCACACAGAGTACCATCCATTCACACAGCGTACCATCCATTCACACAGCGTATTATCCATTCACACAGAGTACCATCCATTCACACAGAGTACCATCCATCCACACAGGTTATTATCCATTCACACAGAGTACCATCCATTCACACAGAGTACCATCCATTCACACAGGTTATTATCCATTCGCACAGAGTACCATCCATTCACACAGCGTACCATCCATTCACACAGCGTATTATCCATTCACAAAGAGTACCATCCATTCACACAGGTTATTATCCATTCACAAGCAGAACCAACTATTCCCACCTAGTACAAACCATTCTCACCCACTACCAACCTTTTCTAATGAATTGTCATTCTTCCTTTAGACAAGCCTTTCTAAAAATAAAAAAAGTCTTCAACCAGATACCATTAATTCATGACATGAAACTGGCATAGAAGTGACTCTCCCCATTACAATACTACTCACTACACTAGGGCAGGACTTGACAAATCCCAGGTGCCAGGTTGACATGGCGACTAACAAGGTAGGAAACAGGAGGGTTGTATGTATGTGTGTATCTGTGACAGTGTGTGTATATCTGTGACTGTGTGTGTATATCTATAATGTGTGTATGTATGTATCTGTGACAGTGTGTGTGTGTGTGTGCATATATCTATAATGTGTGTGTGTGTGTGTGTGTGTGTGTGTGTGTGTGTGTGTGTGTGTGTATCTGTGACAGTGTGTGTATATCTATAATGTGTGTGTGTGTGTGTGTATCTGTGACAGTGTGTGTATATCTATAATGTGTGTGTGTGTGTGTATGTGTATCTGTGACAGTGTGTGTATATCTATAATGTGTGTGTGTGTGTGTGTGTGTGTGTGTGTGTGTGTGTGTGTATCTGTGACAGTGTGTGTATATCTATAATGTGTGTGTGTGTGTGTGTATATCTATAATGTGTGTGTGTGTGTGTGTGTGTGTATGTGTATCTGTAACAGTGTGTGTATATCTATAATGTGTGTTTGTGTGTGTGTGTGTGTATGTATGTGATTCTGTGACAGTGTGTGTATACCTATAATGTGTGTGTGTGTGTGTGTATCTGTGACAGTGTGTGTATATCTATAATGTGTGTGTGTGTGTGTGTGTGTATGTGTATCTGTGACAGTGTGTTTATATCTATAATGTGTGTTTGTGTGTGTGTGTATGTATGTGTATCTGTGACAGTGTGTGTATATCTATAATGTGTGTGTGTGTGTGTGTGTGTGTGTATCTGTGACAGTGTGTGTAGATCTATAATGTGTGTGTGTGCGTGTATGTGTGTATCTGTGACAGTGTGTGTATATCTATAATGTGTGTGTGTGTGTGTATGTGTATCTGTGACAGTGTGTGTATATCTATAATGTGTGTTTTTCATTTAGGAAAGCATTGGCAAGCGATTGAGCATGCGTTGCAAAATGCAGCACCAACCAACATCTCCTCATAGAGCTGCATTAAATCAACACATATCTATGTGGAACGCTCCGCGCCTCCATGCAAAGGAGATAGGATACACTTTAGTGATCATTTTAGTAATGGCCACTAGAGATGTGAATAGGCAGCATTCTCTGAAAAAGGCTACTAAGCTGTAATGGTTCTGGTGACTATAGTGTTCCTTTAAGAATTGTATTTTTGTTGTTGGAAAACAAAACTGGCTCCTAGATTCATAGCAAATTTGTCAAGCCCTGCATTAGAGATTCACATCCAATAAGTGGTTTATCACACAACTGATGGTAAAAGTTGGTCCAGAAAATATACATTGGGAAATTCTAAAAACAAATTGTTATAAAGTATAATTTTTATATTTCCAAAATGTGAGACAGAGTAATTGACAAAGGAGAGATCTGGCCAAGATTGGCGGGTGGTATCTGCTCTGTTTTAATTATACACAGTGTGTAGAAAGGAATATTGCCTGTGAGTCTTATTCTTTGCAATGCATACTAGCACAGTCCCATTTGAAAAAGTACAGATTCTCTTTTAAACATGATTACGTTTTATATGCCAATTTATCTCTATCACATCTGATTTATTACACATCACTTGAGTTATTACCCGTTGCAAGTTTAGCAATAGAATTGGTTGCACAATTTGTTTCATTTATCTAAGCATCTTATACTTCCCATGTAGTTATTAGTGGTACTCCTGATACAGTGTAGACTTACACATCTGTAAAACCAGCAGGTTTAAGGGTTACCCCAATCCGCACTAGTGGCTATGATGCCAGGTGTCCCCAGGCTGGTTCCAGAGTAATGTGGTAAAACGTTTTTGCCACAGTTTACCTACTTACCTGGGTCCTTCCAAGGCACCATTGAAGTTGATTCTATCGGCCGATGATAGAAATATGTACAGAACTGACATTCACCAGCTGGCTAATGACTCCATGACACAGCCGGAGGAGGAGTTACACCTCTGGCAGTAGAGGGGTTAAACTCTGTACGTGCAGCATTTCAAAGCAACTCTTCTGGATTTGAGCCAAGAAAAATGCATTAACTCTCAGGAGAAGAGAGTAAGAATAATGACAAAATTGGGGGAAATAAAGAAGTCGAGGAACAGATCTTCTCATTGTTATTGGATTTTGGTGAATTGTAAAGAGTTAAATGCTCACCTTTGTCAGATGTTGCACAGGTGTAATCACCACAAGTACTCAAACATCCTTTTATCCTTTGCAAATGGTTTGATGGGCTCAGGGATTATCGCCACTCATCCCACTTTGGGAGAGTTAAAGCTATCTTTATGTTAACACACTGACTGCACACACCATAGTAAGAGATTCCGGATTCTACAAGATGGAAAAACAAATACACTGAAAGCTCCTGTTCAGTGCCCACAGCAAGGGAGAAGGCTTCTACGTATCTATTCCCTTACAGACCGCTTTAGGAATTGTCTGACTAGAGATTAGCTGGCTATTACTTTACTGCATACATATTTTATTCTTTTCAAGGAAAGTTGTATTTTGTGTGGCTCATGGGCACAAACCATGAAACGTGACAAAAAACAAACTCACACAACTCAGACTGTGATATCCTCCATAGGAATGAGCATGAGACCAGGAAACATCCTGGGAAATCCTAAGGAAGAAAGCCAAAATTAGGGAGATATTTATTGAATGCTAGTTTTTGGTGGGAACCACTATATTGTGTCTCCTTAAGGATTGAAAGATATTGAGTTCTCAGTCCTGGAAAACAGTGTGTTACATCATTGCAATCTGACAAATCCCATATAACCCTGGAGAACATTGTGTTACATCATCACAGCCAATGTGTTACATCATCGCAATCCGACAAATCCCATCTACTCCTAGAGGACAATGTGTTACATCATCACGGCCAATGTGTTACATCATCGCAATCCGACAAATCCCATCTACTCCTAGAGGACAATGTGTTACATCATCACGGCCAATGTGTTACATCATCGCAATCCGACAAATCCCATCTACTCCTAGAGGACAATGTGTTACATCATCACGTCCAATGTGTTACATCATCGCAATCCGACAAATCCCATCTAATCCTAGTAGACAGTGTGTTACATCATCATAATATGATAAATCCCATCTACTCCTAGAGGACAATGTGTTACATCATGACAGCCAATGTGTTACATCATCGCAATCCAACAAATCACATCTAATCTTAAAGGACAATGTGTTACATCATCATGAAAAGTATGTTACATCATCACGGCCAATGTATGTTACATTATCACAATCAGACAAACTATATATAATCCTAGTAGTGTGTTACTTCATCAATGTGGCGGTATACCCTCCTGAAGATGGATTTTAACTGCCAGTGATTATAGGTATTGCTGAAGGGGTAACCGCAGTATCACCCAAACACGAGCCAAGGCTAAGTGAAGGGTGAGGAACTGTTTATTCCCAGCCAAATGGCTCACATTTATACAGAATCTGATACAGTAGACACTCTCCATAACACACCCACAAAATGCATTGTCACCGTGACTCAGGAAAAACAGTAACAAATATGAAAAACCATAAAACACATAATTCCCACATAGAATCCCCACAGTCTATACATCTCCGGATAGCCTGGATCTGAACACCCAACATATCTAAAAAGCACTCAGATCCCACGAACAGAGCCGAAACGCCACCGTGTGGAAGTGACTGTCCGCACACATGGTCCTATGCCTTAAACAGTTCCAGGGCATTTTGTGCTTTTGGCCGGTAAACTTCAGGAGTTCCATGTGAAAGAAATACCGAACGCACACTCTGGCTTCTTGGTAGCATTTGTTCGTATAAACCATATGAACAAACCTACCAAATGACGCTCTCCTGACGAGTGTGGGGAAGGAGCAGGCATTCGTCCAGGTTCAACAGGTTAGTTCCACACGATCAACGCCCAAACACTGCTGCCTGCATTGTCGCAAAAAAGATGTCCGCCACAGAGTTTCCACGCGTTCGTGCATACTACAGGCACCCAACCAGCCGCACAATTAGAACACACACTGAGAACTGTCAGGAGAGGTTAGCAAGGGTCAATAAGCTCAGAGGTGGTCCGCAGATCGTGGGTTGGTTCGATTCTTGAAAGGTCCAAGGGAATCCCACGAACCCAGTCTTTCAATAGCCTTTTAGCATGGCCCATAGTCCTGAGGCTAGCAAGTAGGCGCCTCCAGGAGCTCGTGGAAAGGGCAAGTTCACCACAATCACAGGTAGACAATATTTAAAGGGGCACTATAGTCACCAAAACAACTTTAGCTTAATGAAGCAGTTTTGGTATAGATCATGTCCCTGCAGTCTCACTGCTCAATTCTCTGCCACTTTATTTATGAACCCTAGTCACACCTCCCTGCATGCGACTTGCACAAGCTTCCTAAACACTTCCTGTAAAGAGTCATCTAAAGTTTATCCTTTCTTTATTGCAAGTTCCATTTAATTTAGATGTTCTTATCCCCTGCTATGTTAATAGCTTACTAGACACTGCAAGAGCCTCCTGAATGTGTTTAAAGTTCAATTTCCAGAGAAAGAGATACAATTGTTTGAGGTAAATTACATCTGATTGAAAGTGAAACCATTTTTTTTCATGCAGGATCTGTCAATCATAGCCAGGGGAGGTCTGACAAGGGCTGCATAAACAGAAACAAAGTGATTTAACTCCTAAATGGCAGTGAATTGAGCAATGAAACCTGAGAAGCATGATCTATACACTAAAACTGCTTCATTAAGCTAAAGTTGTTTAGGTGACTATAGTGTTCCTTTAATCCTAGAGGACAGTGTGCTTCACCATCACAATCAGACAAACCACGTCTAACCCTAGAGATCTCAATCACAGGTAGATTCAGATTCACTTTTATTACTAGAGGACAGTGTGTTACATCATCAGGTCCAATCACAGACAGATGACGTTTTATGGATTCTAGAGACGTACTGGAAACAGCACTCACCAATTAACCCAGGTGCTTTGAAGTCAGAGCTGGCCAGATCTCCTTTCCAAGATATGTGGAATAAATAACGGTTCAGGCACTCCGAGATAACAAAAATAGCAGCTTTATTGGGGCAAAAACAGCAACTTTTTGACCCTACCAGGTCTTTATCTAGTTTTCATGAATTGTACATCAGTGGGACAGTATTTATTTTTTTTTTTTTCATATCAACCTTCGGGGGTATCTATGTTTAATGGACATTATGAACAATAGTTCCCCCAATATTTACATTTAATTATGGTCAAAGTGTATAAAGACAAGGTTAACTCTACAAATACAAAGCTTGATCCCGCTCAGCATTGCCCAAAATTATTAAAACTATCAAAACTATCACTTTGTGCTATTTTGGAGGTTTCTATAAGATTTTCTACACACTTCCTTTAGTTAAGTAGTCTTAGTGACTTGTGTCGGGGAGGTTGGACACTACCATATGGGAGAGGGTAATTACTGCACACAGTCTGGGGACCTCATTTTAATACTGGCCCCAAGCAGCAGAGATTTACCCTAACTAATACTTAACAAAAGGCACATGGAGTCTATCTTCTATGGAAAGGAAACGTATGGATCAAGCAATAGAAACATATGTTGAACATCACAAAGTATCACACTAATCCTACTTCTTGTCACAATAATATTGCAATGCTGGTGTTTTTAGTTATCACACAAGCTGTCACATCAACATTTTCCCTTAAGACACATTGCCTCAGAATATGAAAAGGACAGAGTACCCCAGAGTCGCCCCTCTATTCACCTGACCACAATCCTCCAGTGGGGCCCGGTATGGGGCCTTTATGTAGGAATTACACCATAGTCTGGTGTATTAATCTACGATGAGGATTATTCTTCCCTTGCAAAAAGTGACACCTTTCAAAACATGAAATTCTGCTGTCTTTATGAAAAGTAGAAACGCGGCTGTATATACGTCTGGCGCATTGTGACAGGTGATAAAAAAAAAAAAATAGATAGATGCACGATTGTCTATGGGAAGCTACGAGTTCTGTGGACAGAATTTGTCTGCACTAAAAAGAATTGGCAGAATTTAATAAATCACACGCCCAATGGGTATATTTCAAATGTGATAGCTTTTACTCAAAGTCAGCCATGCTGTTGTAGGGCATCTATTCACCATCTTTCTGGGCTAATTGAACGCCCACGCAAAACACAAATTAAAAACCCATATGTCTTGCTTAATTATTTTTATTTAATAAAAAAAATTGCTTCTAATTAATATATAATAAAAGCAAGTGACCATTGTTAACCTTTTTATCTGTCTGTATAACCAAAAGTAAATCCTTGAAATATTGAAGATTTATATGGTTCTAGAACATAGTGCTATCTAAACGATATAAGGCAAGTGACTTAGAGGTTCATTCACTAAACAGTGAATTGCAAAAAATAAAATAATAAAAAATAGTGAAGCTAGGATAATAGCCTGATTTTTTAAACGCCTTGCGTATTTACCACAAAACATGCAACTTGTGAATAATCCCTCAAAATAACAGAAACAGTTCTGCTCTAACAGACATGTCCGCTTACATGAAACGGGCACATCAAGCACCCGAACTGCAGCTACATAGGATGCCCACTGTAGAGGCTTTTTACAGAATATTATATAAATAAATATTTTGATCCCTGGTGTAACACTTTCCAGAAGACGTGAAGATATCACAGTGCAGCTTCTAATCATACAGTCGTTATAACGCCAACATCGCTTCAACTCTGCAAAACTAGGTGAGAAAACGTCCGATCAACTTATTTCACCTCCTTCCACCCAGTCAGTACAAGACTTGAACGATTCATTGGAACAAAAAGTAGATTTACATAAAGAGAAGTAAAATATAAAATAGATTATTCAAAAAGGCAACACACATAACCTGGCTCCGAAGTAATAAAATCAATGTATTTAATAAGAAAGGCAAACATTTAGCTTTCAGGAATTCTAAGCTGTCGGTATTTGTTTCTGAAAGTTGAACCTGTAACATACTGAAAGAGTATATACTGCCATGAACACAGTAGAAACCATGAAAACTAGAAACAGGAGCATTAACCCAAACCACTTCATCCTAATAAGAAATCAGAAATGTCTGACAGGTAGCTACAGATTACAAGAGCCGAAGACATTTTGATGCACAGAAAGCATTAGGAACTCAATGCTTCTGTATGAGAAGTATCGGTTTGGCGGAGTGCAGAGATTGCTGTGGCTCTTTGAGAAGCATTGAACTGGATCAAGATTATATATCAATTATAAATAATATTTAATTTTAACGTTAAAGGGTTACAAGGGTTCTTGTAGCAATGCAATGTTTGTGGACCCAGGACATACTTGAAAACAAGAGAAATCTCAATGTATCCTTCGTGGTAAAATATTTTGTAACTAAATCATTATTTGTTCTCTGCCCTACACTCAGTTCAGTGTGATCCTGCAGAACCTTCACCGATTGCCCTCAACCATCCAAGAATTAATTATTTAAATAAAGGATTTACAGGGAAAAGTGTAAAAGTGTTAGCAGTCCTTCCCTGGTTACCCACACTATGTATGCACAGAGAATGGATCACATGCCACCACATGGACCACCTATTACCTAACCACTGGAGCGCACACTCTCAGGGTCAGGAATTTTAAAGTCACCAACATTATTTCTAGCATTAGTTCTTTCAGTCAGAGTGATTTGGGAAAAGGCGCTTATAAGAACATTAATAAAGTGGTCATGTTTTCAGAAAAAAAGTGGGTGAGCAACATACTTAGGGGTCAGCAAGACTGGCTCCATATTTACATCCAAGACATGTTTCTGGATTCATTTTCTGCTGAGCCTGGCGTCATTTAACAAACACACTGAAATCTAACGAGAAGTGACAACTAAAAACCTCCTCTCGCACATAGATTGATTCCGAGACTCAAAAGGAAGCCCGCACCACTTCTGCTGGAAAGAATGAATGCATTGTTTCCTTGACATGAGATCCTGCAGGATCCCCGGTAGAAAGGGATATAGCCCATCTGGAGAAGGCTATCGGCACCAGCCAGCAAGTTACCTGGAAACACTTCCTATCTGCTGAGTTGTATAGATTGCTGCCCAAAGAAGAGAAATTGTAACAAAATTAGTGTATCCATGTACTGCTGTAACTCCATAACAGAAAAAAAATAATAAGAATTTAAAATAAAAATAAATGTTTTTGGTTTTTTTAGTCGTTAAATACATTGCATATAGTCGTTTTAAATAGGTCTCATGAAGGAAATCTGTTGCAAAGAAATTAAAGTGCTACAAATAAGTTCATTGTTATGGAATACAACGCCAAATGATTCAGGGCATTATTTCTATAGTAAGCAAAGCAAAATAAAAATAAGGAACAGTTTCACGCTTTATCACATGATGGAAAGTTAGACAGTGTCCTAAATACCTGTACAGCATATTAACGTAAACGCTTTATGCAGAGTGTTATTCTCAATCAGCCTCACTCGTTTTATAGCTTGCATCCATTTCTGCTGCTACTTCGGGGACTGACTTCCAAGTCCCAAATAAATATAATTCATGCTATATTGCTAAAACACGCATTTGTTTCTGTTTTAAACCCCTTTTTGTCTTTGAGTGTCGGGAATTTGCACGTTCTACAGCTGCGGACTTCTTTCCGAGCTCTGCCATCACACAAAGCTTCATAAACCAGACACCGAACACTGCTTACACATTAACCCCTTCATTGTTTTAATATTATTGCAAATATTGGACCCATAGGCAGAGCTGGTTATTGAAAGAATGAAGACATTCTCAGAAGTGTGTTTGAGGAAACCTGGAGAGAAAAACTGAAAGTCTAACCAGACTCCTTTACCAAGTTGTAAGCACTGTGAACACGTAATGCAAAGCCCATTTAACTCTCCGTGTGCATTTCATCCATTGGAAATCAAATAAGATGGCAGTGAGACTGTAAACATAGAGGCCTACAGAAGCTACACGAGAAGGCTATAAATTAGGTTATCTAATGGCAGATGACAGACACAATCAATAAGAATTTACCCAGTAATTGCAGGAGATTTACTTTTACAGGGTTTCCGCACTGCACACAATTATATCCCTTGTGCAAAACTCACCACAGAATGGTTTAATAATGAACAACCCCACTCGCCTGCGCTTTCTAGACTGGTCCAGGAGGCCAATATCTCCATAGAACAATATATCTCTATTTACTGCTCCAAAAACATTCCCAGAACCAGTTTACGGTATCCTTAAAGCAGGGGTTCCCCATAAACTGTTCCCGTGGAACCCTTTGACATAGTGTATCAACATCGTGGAACCTCCCCCACTGGCACATACACACACACACACAAACCTTGACACACAGATACACAAACTGACACATTTAGACACACATGCTCTTTGACAGACAAACACATATACACTTTCACTGACAAGAACAGATAGATTCTCACTGACAAAAACATACACTCCCACACACTCACTGACAAGCACACATATACTCTTTGACAGACACACAAAACACATACAAACTCCCTAACAGACACACATACAATTTTTTTATTTTTTTTTTACATTTTACTCCACCCAGCCCTCCTACCTTTAGGAGTGTTGGCATGGAGTCCCTCGGGTTTAGTGGGGCTGCTGAGGAACACCAATTGGGACTCTCCAGTTAAAACCCAGTTAAACCAATTGAGGAACACCAATTGAGACTCTCCAGTTAAAACCCCTTCAGTGACTTACCTGAATCCAGAGCCGATGTCCCTCAGCGCTGAGTCAGGCTCCGCCCACGCTCTGAAGCGCTTCCAATTTTGCAACCAACTAGGAAAAAATTCCTTCTTAACCCCAAAATAGCAGTCAGATATCTCCTTGGATCAAGCAGCTATTACCCCACTAATTATAAATTATATCCCTGTATGTTATGTTTTTGCAAGTGTTTATCCAATTGCTGTTTAAACATCTGTATGGATTCTGATAAACCACCTCTTCAGGCAGAGAATTCCATATCCTTTTTGCTCTTACTGTAAAAAAAAAACAACAACAACTTTTCTTTGCCTTAGATGAAATCTCCTTTCTTCCAGTCTAAATATGTGACTTTGTGCCCTATGTAAAGCCCTGTTTAGGAATAGATTGTCAGATAAAGGTTTGTACTGGACCCGAATATATTTGTATATTGTTATCATATCCCCTCTGAGGCGCCGTTTTTCAAAACTAAAGAGATTTACATATTTTAAACTTTCTTTTTTAACTAAAGTGCTCCATTCCTCTTATCAATTTTGTAGCTCGTCTATGCACTTTTTCTAGAGCACCTAAGTCAACCTTTAGTCCTGAAAATACCAATTGTTAATTTGGGACTATAGGTTCCCTTCTGTTCACCCACCTTTGGCATATAAAAAAAAAAAGTTAAAAAATGATTACTCCCCTCCTTTCTAGGGGCAGGACTTCTCGGTAAAACATCCAGCTCCGCCTCTGATGATGTCAGCATTCAAAGCCGATATCACCCACAATCTTTTCCGATCCATCCATCCATCCTTATGAAGAAGCATTGTAAAGCAGGTACGCTTGTGCAGCCAAATGCCATGCTCTATAGTACGGGCTTTTCTCTGCCTGTAGGAGGAAGCCACTCTATTGGCTTTCAGTAAGACAGCCACTAAAGGTGCATATACCCTGCAATGTAAATGTGGTTTCTAAAAAAGTCCAATGTTTTGCATTGCATGGGTTAAAATGACAGGACCACTGCACCCAGACTACTTCATGAAGTGACTGCATACTTTTTTTAGGGAGCTGTATTAACAGTGCATTAAAATGAAGTTTTTCCAGATTCAGACCTTGATTTTTAAGCTGTATATTATAATGTAGTGCTCTGTGACTGAATTCAAAAGGTTTTGTTCGGGTTATTCACTACACGGTGATTTTTGTAGAGTTCACAAATTGGATCTAAAATTCTGCACATGAGTTCACTATTCACAAAAACTAAAATCATAGTTTAGTTGAAAACAAAACAAAACAAAATAAACAAAAGCACAAACCAATACATGTAATGCCGGGTGCCCTGTTTAGGTATATTCAGAGGTGTATCTGTGCCCTAATACAACCTGGGGAATATTAAAAATGAAGATTAGAAAAAGCAGAGCAAAGCTGTCTTAGCACATGGATACTGGGATCAACGAGTGAAGAACTTTATAGGAAATTCTTTCCATTTACCACCTATGGCTTTTAATGCTCTACACATGCAGGAGGGGACACTGCCACGGCCCCATGTAATTCAATATACCACATTTGCACACTTGTAAAATTTGCAGATTAGAAGCGTGCCAAGACTAGCAGTAATCTGCAAACCATCCATCCAACAAAACAGCAAATGCAAAGTTTATTTACTAAATTTGGAACCATTCTCCAATTCAGCTACGTATTTAACTTTTCTATTTTTACATAAAATGCACAATTTGCTTGTTTAGTTCTCAACAAAAGAAAATGGCAAATACTTCACCAATGATGCGCCTATATATTCTGAAAGGCAAAGGTAAATCAAAATATTTTATGGAGAAGAGACCACTCTAACACTGCATTTACCTGTACTTTAAAAGCAGATAATGAACAATCACCAACAACGCACCTGTTAGGAGGGAGAAAAAAACCCAAACCCATTTATTTTCTCAGAGTCTCTAACCATCAGAATTCAATCAATAGCACAGTTAAAAGAAAAAAAAAAACAAGTCTAAAACCTTTGAGGTGCGTGCTGTCACCAGCTTTAATATGTAGCATGCTTTCATATTAACGATTCCTTACAGTATTATCTTGTACTGTAATCATCTTACGCCTACATTGTGGGTCCCGAAATAAATAAAAATAAAAGTGCAGATGGTAATTAATTGCAGAGAGAACAGATGAATTTTTGATCTACTTCCAAGGATATAGAAATGTCAAATAAAATGTCATGAATCCCTTCATCGGAGGCAATAACAAAGCTTTAGACTGTAAGCTCCTTGGAGCAGAGCCTGATCATACGTTTTGCTTCTATGGGGGATATTTATCAATGTGTAACCAACACTTTTCTGTCTAATTTTCTGTTAATTTTCCATTCAATTTATTAAAGATGTCAGATTGTTTCCATCTGTTGCATTTTTTGCACCGTCATTTTTAAATATGCACAATTTGTTCGTAAACACACCGGATTTATGAATACTTTTACCACTATACATTTTGTGGTCTTCTGAAAACTGACAGAATATACCACGAACAAAAAACTTTTTTATTAGATCACTTTAATAAAAGCGATCAAGATAATGGCTGAATTAATAGCCCCTTTTCAAACACTTTAACAAAATATCCACCTATATGTTGTTTTTTTTTTGTTGTTTGTTTTTTTTACACAATTACTGTGGGTACAGTAATTCACGGCGAGGCTTTACATATTCCACAGCACAGTACAATGAAATAATTATGAAATCTGTGAAGTGTGAGTAACTCATGAAATAAAAGCAAAGAGGATACAAACTGTGAGATTTATGACAAAATAAGATTAAAGGGAACTAAGATGATGTGGAGAGGTTTGTGGTTGCTTGTTTTTATTTCTATTTTTTAATTATGAGTGTTTAAGAAAGAAAATATACTCTTGGGTATTTGTAAATAAAAAGATATGGCAGAGTTTTCGCTTAGAGAGATTCAGTAAGTGTGGAGCTGGGATAGAGGACGTTTGGAAGAGAGTGAAGATTCTATGCTGGGAGAGAGTGAAGATAGCTGTGCTGGGAGAGATTTAAATGGAGGATCTCTATAGAACTGGATGGGTATTCAGAGAGATTTAATTTGAGGGAGCCCGGGAGGGATACTGCTGGAGCTAGGTTGGGAAATATTTACATAGAGGGTGTCCATGATAGAGCTTGAGCTAAAATTGGAGCTAGGCAAGGAGAGATTTAAGAAAGAGGGACTCTGAAATAGAACTGGAGGGAGATGTGGGAGATATTTAAAAGGAAGATGCCTTGTAGATAATTGGAGGAAGAGAATAATGAAAGGATTGTAGAATAGAACTTAGAGGCTGGGAGACATTTAAATGGAAGGAGTTTGGGATTGCAAGTGGCTGGGAGACATTTAAATGGAAGGAGCTTGGGATTGCGAATTGCTGGGAGACATTTAAATGGAAGGAGTTTGGGATTGAGAGAGGCTGGGAGACATTTAAATGGAAGGAGCTTGGGATTGCGAATTGCTGGGAGACATTTAAATGGAAGGAGCTTGGGATTGCGAATTGCTGGGAGACATTTAAATGGAAGGAGCTTGGGATTGAGAGAGGCTGGGAGACATTTAAATGGAAGGAGGTTGGGATTGCAAGTGGCTGGGAGACATTTAAATGGAAGGAGCTTGGGATTGAGAGAGGCTGGGAGACATTTAAATGGAAGGAGGTTGGGATTGCAAGTGGCTGGGAGACATTTAAATGGAAGGAGCTTGGGATTGCAAGTGGCTGGGAGACATTTAAATGGAAGGAGCTTGGGATTTCAAGTGGCTGGGAGACATTTAAATGGAAGGAGTTTGGGATTGCGAATTGCTGGGAGACATTTAAATGGAAGGAGCTTGGGATTGCGAATTGCTGGGAGACATTTAAATGGAAGGAGCTTGGGATTGCAAGTGGCTGGAAGACATTTAAATGGAAGGAGCTTGGGATTGAGAGAGGCTGGGAGACATTTGAATGGAAGGAGTTTGGGATTGCAAGTGGCTGGGAGACATTTAAATATAAGGAGCTTGGGATTGCAAGTGGCTGGGAGACATTTAAATGGAAGGAGCTTGGGATTGAGAGAGGCTGGGAGACATTTAAATGGAAGGAGCTTGGGATTGCAAGTGGCTGGGAGACATTTAAATGGAAGGAGCTTGGGATTGCGAATTGCTGGGAGACATTTAAATGGAAGGAGTTTGGGATTGAGAGAGGCTGGGAGACATTTAAATGAAAGGGATGCTGGAGAGGGGCTGGGAGAGATGGTAAATGAGAAAGTGTGGAGATTAAATTTGAGTAGCAATGTGGAGGATACTGGGTGCCTGTGAAGTGAAATTTAGCAAGAATGGGCTGGGGCATAAGACCCATCTGTATTTACATCAGACTAGTTATTGAGATGATCACAATGAATTAGATTGTTGTTTCCGAGAGAAAAGTTTATTACAGACCTATACAGCCAGTGAAATAAAAAATAATTTAAGACACAGAAAGCTACAAACTGGCATAAAATGTACAGGAAAAGTCACTGCTCTAAACAGAACTGAACCCAGTATCGAAGAGATAATCAATCATTTGTGGGCTTATTTAATAGCTTTTCTTTCCTGGACTTTAAGGAAAGCACCTAAAATTAAACGGGAGCGACAGGATAGCTATATATTAATTAGCTTGCTTCTCTGTAGATGTCAATATGTTTTGCATTAGCCAAATTGTTTACATTGCAGCCAGAATTAATTTATATAATGGGCCGAAGAACTGATAACATGATTAACGCATTTAATATGTTTATTGGCCCTTATACTTATCCCATCATTGCTCGCTGCTCCCCCCATTCATGTTCCCCCCACTCAGTCATTTAAACATCACACATCTCATCCCTTCCTCCCAGACGCCTTCAGATAGACCGCACATCGCACACTCCTACTAGGATACAAACCTCTTGAAGAAAAAGCACAATATCTTCATAGAGTCAGTGAACTTTTTTAACTTTGTAGCTTAAAGGACCACTCTAGTGCCAGGAAAACATACTCGTTTTCCTGGCACTAGAGTGCCCTGAGGGTGCCCCCACCCTCAGGGACCCCCTCCCGCCCGGCTCTGGAAAGGGTAAAGTCTTTAAAACGTACCTTTTTCCAGCGGTGGGCGGAGAGCTCTCCTCCTCCGATCCTCCTCTTCTCCTCCCCGTCGGCTGAATGCGCACGTGCGGCAAGAGCTGCGCGCGCATTCAGCCGGTCACATAGGAAAGCATTCATAATGCTTTCCTATGGACGCTTGCGTGCTCTCACTGTGATTTTCACAGTGAGAATCACGCAAGCACCTCTAGCGGCTGTCAGTGAGACAGCCACTAGAGGAAATAGGGGAAGGCTTAACCCATTCACAAACATAGCAGTTTCTCTGAAACTGCTATGTTTATGAAAAAATGGGTTAACCCTAGAAGGACCTGGCACCCAGACCACTTCATTAAGCTGAAGTGGTCTGGGGGCCTAGAGTGGTCCTTTAAGTACAAAATTGCAAGCAAGGAAGCGGTCATGTAGCAAGGCTATCCTCAGCTACTGACAGCCACAGTTGAAAAAAGAGCCCTATCCAGGTCCTCCTTAGAGAGAGACTGCTGGACAGATGCCTCATCGATCACTATTGTCTATTAGCTGGAACACCTCACATGATTATAACGTTTTGGTTTTTTAACATATCTTTTTTTTCTTTATGTTCTGATATAGAATCCCTGCTTGTGTGAAAAGATTTAGTGTTTTGGATAAAGAGTCATTCTGGGGCAAAGCGCTATAAGTGGAACAATCAGCATGAACACTCCATTGGTTTCCATGGCAACTGTTTCACTTTTCAAATTGCTCTTTATTCATAACTTTAAAGTGGGTTCATCAATAGTGAATGTATGGAGCATTTGTAGCCAAGCAGATAAATTTAGGAGCCACAAGAATTCAGAGAATAGGAAAACTCTGTCTTTAGTTTTAAAATAACATAATTAAAAAAAAAAAAAATAAGGTGTGTGTATATATATATATATATATATACACACACACACCTTTCTCATCTCTGGCACAGGGAAGGTTAATTATTAGTAAGATTTATTCATTTATTTTAACCTCTGTCTTCCTGAAATATAACTCTTAACACTGTTGAAAGTGCAAACAGTATATTTCCAGCGTGTTTCTATAGATCTTTCTTGGATCTTTTGCTAGTGTTTCGTAAGGTTGTAGCTTTGGTAATGCTAACTCTTCTGATGGGCCAAATTTAACTGTATGCTCTGGTGTTCTCAGAAAAAGCCACACAATTGTTTCTTTACACACTGCACTTGACAGACCCCAGAAGTCAACACTGGTAGCTTACAATGCTACCACTGGCTTCTAACTGTGTGTGTGTGTGTGTGTGTGTGTGTGTGTGTGTATATATATATATATATATATATATATATATATTTGGCCCATCAGAAGAGTTAGCATTACCAAAGCTACAACCTTACAAAACCGTAGCAAAAGATCCAAGAAAGATCTATAGAAACACGCTGGAAATATACTGTTTGCACTTTCAACAGTGTTAAGAGTTATATTTCAGGAAGACAGAGGTTAAAATAAATGAATAAATCTTACTAATAATTAACCTTCCCTGTGCCAGAGATGACAAAGGTATGATCAAACATGTGTTGCTTATAAATCTCTGACATTTTAAAGGCAAGATTATGAATTGCTTAAAAATTGGATTATAAATAATAAAAAAATTTGACACAAAGGAAAATTGAGCCAACATGAAAAAAAAACAACTAAAATCTGTTCTTGGATATCTTCTTGGATATTATTCAGATGTTTAAATTGGTGCATCAAATAGTGAAAATTTTCAAGCATTTACGCTGTGAATATTGCCAGGGTCGCTGACAGGAGACTCGTTAGAGCTGCCTTTGGAGGCAAAATTCCAGAGACGACAAATGTACGTTACCACAACTGCATTCAATTGTACAGCACTGCAGACTACGTTGGCCTTATATACAGTGATATTCTTGCTGGTTAAGTGATAGTTTAGAAGAACACAAAATATCTCCAGTTATTGTTCCCAAGGAGAGCAATAATTACAAATTTAAAATAATTAGCTGTGACATTTCCTAAACCTGGCTCTGATTGCATCAGGATTCGACAGAAATTATTTTAGGTAAGACATCCATTATTATTACCCCACGTGTAATGTGAGTGCCAGTGCCCCCCAGAGAAGGGACTGGCGTCTGAGCATACGCCTGATCCCGGGGGACAACCATAATACTTTCACGCTGTTTGAAAACTGTATGAGACTTGTTCTCCCCTTGCAGATTTATTACACCCCTATGGAAATCAATGCACTATTCTGCAAGAAATCACTGCTTTGGTATTTAACCCCTTTCAATGAGTGCTAACCAGTATAGATGTTAAATGTTACCCTCAGGTTGGTTGCAACAAGTCAAATCTACGGGTGATGAAACAAACCACTGCAGGCACAAATAGTCATAGCTATGAATAAAGATATGGGAATAATATTAGGAACACAACTATTTTATAGTTTCATTGTCGGAATGTTTTATTTCCAAGTTTTATTTCAAAATGCTTACAGATGCATTCTAAACCCACCCAGATCAATAGAATAGGATGTTTGCTGACAGTGTTCCTATGGACTTGGAAGAGAGTTTGGATAGAATTTAGCAGCTTAGAGCTAGCAGATTGGAAAGAGAAAAACCATATGCGTATTCAGCTACGGTCTCGCCGCAGTCTTAATGCTTACTACAGAGGTAATCATACCACACAACTATCAAAAATAGCCCCATCATAGTACCTGCTGCCACCACAAGCCGAAACCTGTGGGCCTTACTGGCTCTACACTTTGAATATCACTCCTATCATCCTAAATAGGTCAGTACTTTATGTCTGTTACATAACAACTGCCTTACAACAGTCCGCATACAAAAAGGCTATTTATAATCTGTCAAATTTTGGGTGCCAATTCCCCTTGCCAAAAGGAATACACAAGGCGAGCTCAGCCAACAAGGAACACAGATTGGGATAATGACACATAAAGAGCAATGAAAATCAACATATTGTAGGTCATGGGCTTTAAACCCAGGCAGTAAAGCGTTAAAGACACAATATGGTTTTCTGCACTTTTAACAAGGAGGTGGCCGGTCTGATTTACAGCAAATCCACACACAGAATGTACAATTTAAGGGAAGCAGGATTGTCAAAACCCTCACTGTTCTTTTCAATTTCATTATTCATTCTACTTGCTTTGCACTTATTCCTGCTCAAGAGGTCTCAGCAACCCTGAAACTTTATATTCCAGACAATTATTTCCTTAATTAAGGTATTGGAAAGTTTCAGAATAAAAATCCCAGAGACTGACTAACTCTCCTTTGTTTTTTAATGTATTTTTTTTTTTTTTTAAGGAACTAAAAAGCGTGGAATTAATATCTGAGAATTTGCAGGGTGGTCTGAAAAAATATTCATAATATATGCAGATTTATTATTCTGACATATTATACAGAACTGATAAAAATGGATGCAATTTTTACTAAAATCCTTTTCAAACACGAGAGGGGGAAAAAGCAACGTGCCAATAAATGTATGGTTCGTGTTGCTCAGAACGCTAATAGACACACATTGTTTTGGAGCGGCATTTAATAACAATATTAAATATCAACATATTATTCTGAGCTTTAGCCATTTACAGGTTAACTGAACACAAGTGGTCCTTCGTGCACAGGAACATGATATATATTATATATACACACACACAGGAACATGATAGATATTATATATACACACACACACACGCGGGAACATGATAGATATTATATATATATATATATACACACATACACACAGAGAACATGACAGATATTATATATATACACACACACACACACACACAGAACATGATAGATATTATATATATATATATATATATATACACACACACATACAGAGAGAACATGATAGATATTATATATATATATATATATATATATATATACACATACACACACACACACACAAACAGAGAGAACATGATAGATATTATATATATATATATATACACACACACACACACACAGAACATGATAGATATTATATATATATATATATATATATACACACACACACACACACACACACACACACAGAGAGAACATGATAGATATTATATATATATATATATACACACACACACACACACACACACACAGAGAGAGAACATGATAGATATTATATATATATATATACACACACACACAGAGAACATGATAGATATTATATATATATATACACACACACACACACACACAGAGAACATTACATTGAAGGGCGTCTGCATGTGTCATGTTGCAGGAACTCACTTTGAAGCTTCATGTAAAAAGAATATTTTAATGGTTTAATCTGCCTTTATTCCTGGGGAGTCAAAAATGGGGTTTAAAAAAAAAAAAAAAAACTACTATTAATAGTTTAGAATGGATGGTAAAATGAAATAAGGTAAAATGTTCGATCCTGTGTAGGACCATCTGAATAGGTGACATCTGTCTTCACTTTGCCTAAAGGAAAGGATTTTTATTCTGTCTTCATCTTCTCCCGGTGAGTCTCACTCCAGTAAGTTTCTGACAACTAACGGATGGGGAAAACGAAATACAATGCATTTGGAGCACTCTGTGTACATAGAAATGTACACTGAGAAACAGGCAGGCAACCAAAAGAAAGTTTGTCTGCCTGCTTATTACCAAAAAACAAAAGCAAATTGTTATTGTAAGTGTAATTACCTAGTGATTGATATGTATTGCAGAAAGTTTGAGCGAGTGAATAGAAAGAAACCTGGAATTCGTCCAATCGAGTTTTCAATCTGGATTTATTATGCAGTTTGGTACTGAATGCAAACTAATATTATCAAGAAACCTCTCTATTGAGCTCTGCCACAACATCAGTGTGACACCTTTCACAAGCCTGTTCGGTAAACGCAGGGGCGACAAATGATATCATGGAATGGAGAATTCTGGGACAAAAAAAACAAAGAATCGAAAGAGTGCGTTTTTAGTCATGCAGGAACTGAAAATAATGCTGCACTCGTCAAAAATATGTTTGAGTGACAGATCTTGTGTCAAAAAAGCCATATCACCAAACAATGAGAAATACTACATATCGCTTGTATTCTTAAAATATTACTCAATCCAAAATCTCAAATAAAGCCCTGTAAATAGGCAGTGATGGAGCTACAGGAACACATTAGAAGGTTCATTCTCTACCTTTAGGAAAGTTTGAAGTCAGCTTAATGCCACGTTCGCCCTAAAATCACCAGATTGCTGGATGGAATGGAATACATGAAGGATTAGAGGGGATATCACAGATTAAAATATCACTTAACACTTGAGTTCATTACTCCTCCATATTAAATGTAAAAAAACACTGACCCCAACAGTTGATTGATATATATATATAATTAGTACCATATAACCCATGCTTGTCAATACAGCCATCTAAATTCTGTCTGGGCAAATATAAAAAGAAACAAATACGTCCACAGAATTCAACTTCAAGAAACTAAAAAGGAAGATTCACAATAAGAATGTGATGTACGGATCGAACACCCAGCGAGACAGAAACTAATTAGCCCCAATGTTACAAGAGGGAGTTTATCCGAAGCCCCTGACACAATCGCACACACATCTGTTTAACATGTGACTTCCTGCTCAGTACTCAGGTATCTGCATACACTGATCTGATAAGCAATTAGTATTATATACTGTTATAAAAGATGTGTTGCGGATACACCATGAACGATGAAACATTCGAAACCTTTGAATATCAAACCATTCAGCTCCACAATGCTCTGTTATAACTGCTCAGCACATTATCTGCTGCGCAACTCCAACAGTTAATAAAAAACTGTCAGAAATAGTTTGTCATACACCACAGAAATCAAGGACAGTGTTTAATCTATAGAGTGATTGTGCGGTTAAAATATTCAGATTGACAGATGGACCGCTATATAAAATAAATCCAAGAAACATTAACTTAATGCAAATAACGAAAACTATTCGATTACATAAATATGAACTTATGTAATACATAGAAATTTATACAATTAAAAAGACATCATGTACATAACGTACATATCGCAGGCCAGTTACTACTGTTACAGGATTTAATTGTTTTTCAATTTTGATCATTTAATACACAAAACCATCTGGGGCCAAATTACCTAAATCCACAGTTGTGTGTGCCAGATTTTCTCCAGATATCTTGCACACAGCTAGCAATGTCGAATATTTACCAGAAATCATACCTAAATAAGTGCTATATTTTACATAACTTATACATTTCAGATTTCAAATATTTAAACGCAGAAAAAGAATGCTAAAAAAAAGTGGCGTTTGCGTAATGATCTGAGACAAGCGTTGCCATGACTGAAACTTGTTATGTACATAACATGAGTTACAATATATTTAAAGATAATGAACATCTAAATTTGATAAGATCTAAGCAAGATCGGTAATAATAATATTGCGCTTAAAAATGAAACCCAAATCTTTCTGTTCTCTAGAATTTTGTGTATAAGAATGATATCTGCACTCTGCCCTTTTGAAGTTGAACCTTGGGTGACAGAATGAATTTACCAAGCGGCTGTTAAATATAGAGCCCCCCTCGTCCCCTGGGTAGTAAGGACGCTGAGATGAGGCAGAATTCTAGTGTTTTACATCTTCCGTAGCATGCTGTACCCATGTAAGAGCTTGCGCTACAAAACGGTATCAATCCCTGCGTACCCACTTTCTGTTCTAATAACATGAGACCATTTGACACGGCAGCGCAGGCGGGCAGAGCGTTACTCGGGAACAGCTATTACAAGTAATAACAAAGCTAATTTTTCAGTTTTTTAGCTTTTGGAAGAATATATTTAGGAGACCAGGATAAACTGGTGACCAGGTAAATAACCTTAGAAGTCAATTAAAGCAAAAAGCCGTTACTCTGCCCCACAAATCGCAGAGTGTGACTTTGAAGAACAGGGAAGGGATTTATGGTTTTTATCGTTGCCATGACCCCAAAATAAATTCAGTGGGTGTTTAAAATGACTCAGACGTTGCAGCTAAGCTAAGTGTTCTCCCCTTCCCAATAGGAGATTTACTTTATTCTCCAGCTTTTTTGTCATATATGGGACACCCAGCTGCTAACGCAGTGCCCATTTTCAGCATTTGTGATGTGCAAAATACCAGTGATTGCAGCTAAACAATCAAAGCTCTGAGCGCACCACTTTAACCCCTTTAGTGCCACAAACAAAGCACTGAAAGTCACAGCACTAAATTTGATGAGATTAAACTAGGGACTTCGGAAAATCTCATTGAATGGCTCAAAAAAAAAACTAAATAAAAAACTGGGTAAGATGTTTGAGATGGCCAGCAAAGAATCTATTTTCTGACATTCATGGAATATAACATTTGTAAGTAAGGGAGAATCTATGATCACACTACGTAACAAATGCAATGTTCAAGCTCTAAAAAAAAAAAGGAAAACATTTCCAGAAATGTCCCAAATTTCTCATTTCTTCATTTGAACTCACAAAGCATGTGCAGGTTAAAGGTCCTGGAGCATTTCCTCTGAACTGGTTTTAATAATCAGCTAAAGACATAAAATAGCCTCGCATAACATACACACATACTGTCTTGTCCCTATAACACAATACTGAGCCCTCTCACAGGGCAGAAACCTAAAATAAGACTTCACGCCCCACACCGTATGAAGGAGAACAAAAAAATAAGAAGAATTAAATCAGGGTTCACACAGACACCCAACTAGCCGGACTTGTAAACAGCCTGGCCAAGCATCTGGCCTGGACGGAAAACAGAGCCCTGCTACATTTAGCACTCAGGTGAAGGAGTGCAAAAAATAAATACAAGGAAAATAAGAATAAGGGGAGTAATCCGAGCAGCTGTCACTGATTGCAGTGTAAAAGGGACAAACGCAAGGCTTGTCCAAAGTTTGAATGGAGTTTAGGAAAGTGACTATAAATACCAAAACAAAGAGAAAATACATAAATGTGTGCAAAGGTTTTTCCTGTTCTTATCTTACAGTCACTGTAATAAGGAAAACATAAAAAGGTCATTATTATTAATGCATATCCCTAGTGTGAATTAACAGTGTATCCAGCAAGATACACATAATAATTCTTATCTCAGTGACAAAGAACCAGCAGAACTACAACCATCACATCTGATTGCCTCTTATCTTTGACCCCATATAAAAGAAGAGCCAAACTTCACGTTTTCTGGGAAAAACAAGTCACCCAGCATTAGAGGTAGTGAAGACACGAACGTAAAATAGCACACTGTCAATTAACAATCTGTAAGCACATGATTGCAATTTAGTTTCGGAAAACAACTGCAAAAATTCACAACAAATACAAATTCAGAGGAAAAAAGAAGCACGTTGTCCCAAAAAGTTTGAATTATCTCTGATAAAGCAAAACTGACCTTTGCACGCCAGAAAAATATAACATCTAGGGTCTATCTGTTTCAGGTTTGCAAACATTTGTTGGAGGGATATACCGGTAAATTAATATCAAAGTGACAGAATCAAAACTGAGGTTTTTTTATTTTATTTTTACAAAAAATATTTCTTAGAAAAACTAAATTTTAACCCAAAAATACAGCTGTCACAAGCAAATGCTTGTTTTAATGTGAATAGTAGTCCAACCTGCAATTCCTCTAATATCACATTTATATAAAGAATAACGTAAGAACACACTACATGGGAATATCTTTAAGGGTTTAACTGTAGGGAATAAGCCTTAGCCTTTCCCCAGTCTGAATAGTTTAAAATGAACAATTCATAGCATTCAGCAAGTATAATGATTTATAGATCATTTTGAATGTTTTAAACAATAAATTGCACCAATGAAACAATAAAAGTGATGTAAAATGTGATTTATCTAAGTAAAAGCTGAGCCAGTGATATTAGTTAATCTGAATAAATATTAAACTGTGCTCTCCCCTTTATGTTGGCTGTCAGATAAAGTCTCTATCTGCAGAGTTGGGAATCCCACAAAGCAGTAAATAAAGAGAATTCAGGCTGTGAAAATGAAAGTTTACAACAGACACAGGCTACCAGTTAGGCACCTCAGTGGGCAAACACAGACCCCTGCACCCACAGGTAGGAATCTACCAGCTGGGCACCTCAGTGGGCAACACAGAGCCCCTGCACTCACCGATAGGAATCTACCAGCTGGACACCTCAGTGGGCAACACAGAGCCCCTGCACCCACCGATAGGAACCTACCAGCTGGGAACCTTAGTGGGCAACACAGAGCCCCTGCACCCACTGATAGGAATCTACCAGCTGGGCACCTTAGTGGGCAACACAGAGCCCCTGCACCCACTGATAGGAATCTACCAGCTGGGCACCTTAGTGGGCAACACAGAGCCCCTGCACCCACCGATAGGAAATAACCTGCAGGGCACCTCAGTGGGCAACACAGAGCCCCTGCACCCACCGATAGGAATCTACCAGCTGGGAACCTTAGTGGGCAACACAGAGCCCTTGCACCCACCAATAGGAATCTACCTGCTGGGCACCTCAGTGGGCAGCACATGAAGCCATGCTTGAGATGCCTGGCACATCCTGGGAAAAGGAGCATGCAGCGGGCAGTCAGGATCCTGCAAGGACTACTCCTTCAGTACTGAGTGCACTCACCTTTCAAACTCCGGAGGTAAGTCAGGGTCAGTGAGCATTGCTGATACACACAGTTTCCCTTTGTCACAGCAGCAGCCACCTCTAATTCCTTCCTCAGATCCTGACAAGTGAGTGCAAGCCTGGTCCTCCTGGTCTCCCCTCTCTCTCTCTCTCTCTCTCTCTCTCTGTCTGTCTCTCTGTCTCTCTGTGTGCAGCTCACACTGACACACACACACACACACTCTCACACACACACAGGACTCCTTGACCAGATTCTTAAAGGGCCAGCTCACCAGGAGCAGTCTGTGTGCAGAGCTCCCCTCCCCTCTCTGAGAAGCTCAGCCTTCCTCCAGCTCCACTCTCTGCTCTCTGCCACTGGCAGCCAGGAGCCCTCAATCCAGGAGGAGTCCCACTCAAACGGCCCGGGGACTCTCTGCAAGGGGAGCTTCAACACACAGAGCTGGGGATGGCAGAGAACTGGGCACACGGGGGGTGGGGGGGGGGGGAGACACACCGAGAGCTGGGGATGGCAGAGAACTGGGCACACGGGGGGTGGGGGGGGGGGGGGAGACACACCGAGAGCTGGGGATGGCAGAGAACTGGGCACACGGGGGGTGGGAGACACACCGAGAGCTGGGGATGGCAGATAACTGGGCACACACCGATAACTGGGGGTAATAAAGAGGCCCTGAAAGCTACCGGAGAGAGTCAGACAGCAACACACAGTGACGGCTGCTTAGGGGCAACAATGGGTTGGGGGACTGTGGATGGGAGATACCGGGCTATGTGCACAATAACATGGATACAGACTGCTTGACATCAGCCCCTGGAGGTCTCACTCCGGGGGGAAGGGCACTCACCGGGTCTCACTCCGGGAGAGGGGGGGGCACTCACTGGGTCTCACTCCATGAGAGAGGGGGGGGCACTCACTGGGTCTCACTCCATGAGAGAGGGGGGGCACTCACTGGGTCTCACTCCATGAGAGAGGGGGGGCACTCACTGGGTCTCACTCCATGAGAGAGGGGGGGCACTCACTGGGTCTCACTCCATGAGAGAGGGGGGGCACTCACTGGGTCTCACTCCATGAGAGAGGGGGGGCACTCACTGGGTCTCACTCCATGAGAGAGGGGGGGCACTCACTGGGTCTCACTCCATGAGAGAGGGGGGGCACTCACCGGGTCTCACTCCGGGAGAGGGGGGGGCACTCACTGGGTCTCACTCCATGAGAGAGGGGGGGCACTCACTGGGTCTCACTCCATGAGAGAGGGGGGGCACTCACTGGGTCTCACTCCATGAGAGAGGGGGGGCACTCACTGGGTCTCACTCCATGAGAGAGGGGGGGCACTCACTGGGTCTCACTCCATGAGAGAGGGGGGGCACTCACTGGGTCTCACTCCATGAGAGAGGGGGGGCACTCACTGGGTCTCACTCCAGGAGAGAGGGGGGGCACTCACTGGGTCTCACTCCAGGAGAGGGGGGGGCACTCACTGGGTCTCACTCCATGAGAGAGGGGGGGCACTCACTGGGTCTCACTCCAGGAGAGAGGGGGGGCACTCACTGGGTCTCACTCCGGGGGGAAGGGCACTCACCGGGTCTCACTCCATGAGAGAGGGGGGGCACTCACTGGGTCTCACTCCAGGAGAGAGGGGGGGCACTCACTGGGTCTCACTCCATGAGAGAGGGGGGGGGGCACTCACTGGGTCTCACTCCATGAGAGAGGGGGGGGCACTCACTGGGTCTCACTCCATGAGAGAGGGGGGGCACTCACTGGGTCTCACTCCAGGAGAGAGGGGGGGCACTCACTGGGTCTCACTCCAGGAGAGAGGGGGGGCACTCACTGGGTCTCACTCCAGGAGAGAGGGGGGGGGGCACTCACTGGGTCTCACTCCATGAGAGAGGGGGGGCACTCACTGGGTCTCACTCCAGGAGAGAGGGGGGGCACTCACTGGGTCTCACTCCGGGGGGAAGGGCACTCACCGGGTCTCACTCCATGAGAGAGGGGGGGCACTCACTGGGTCTCACTCCAGGAGAGAGGGGGGGCACTCACTGGGTCTCACTCCATGAGAGAGGGGGGGCACTCACTGGGTCTCACTCCATGAGAGAGGGGGGGGCACTCACTGGGTCTCACTCCATGAGAGAGGGGGGGGGCACTCACTGGGTCTCACTCCATGAGAGAGGGGGGGCACTCACTGGGTCTCACTCCATGAGAGAGGGGGGGCACTCACTGGGTCTCACTCCAGGAGAGAGGGGGGGGCACTCACTGGGTCTCACTCCATGAGAGAGGGGGGGCACTCACTGGGTCTCACTCCATGAGAGAAGGGGGGCACTCACTGGGTCTCACTCCAGGAGAGAGGGGGGCACTCACTGGGTCTCACTCCATGAGAGAGGGGGGGCACTCACTGGGTCTCACTCCATGAGAGAGGGGGGGGGCACTCACTGGGTCTCACTCCATGAGAGGGGGAGGGGGGCACTCACTGGGTCTCACTCCAGGAAAGAGGGGGGCACTCAATGGGTCTCACTCCAGGAAAGAGGGGGGGCACTCAATGGGTCTCACTCCAGGAAAGAGGGGGGGCACTCAATAGGTCTCACTCCAGGAAAGAGGGGGGGCACTCACTGGGTCTCACTCCAGGAAAGAGGGGGGCACTCACTGGGTCTCACTCCAGGAAAGAGGGGGGCACTCACTGGGTCTCACTCCAGGGGGGTGGGGGGCACTCAATGGGTCTCACTCCAGGGGGGTGGGGGGCACTCACTGAAAGGGGTGGGGATGTCACTCACTGGGTCTCACCCATCAAAAGGGAAGGACAACACCCCCCGGGTCTCGCCGAGGGGGGGGGCGACACTCCCCGGGTCTGGCCGAGGAGGGGGGAGCGACACTCCCCGGGTCTGGCCGAGGAGGGGGGAGCGACACTCCCCGGGTCTGGCCGAGGAGGGGGGAGCGACACTCCCCGGGTCTGGCCGAGGAGGGGGGAGCGACACTCCCCGGGTCTGGCCGAGGAGGGGGGAGCGACACTCCCCGGGTCTGGCCGAGGAGGGGGGAGCGACACTCCCCGGGTCTGGCCGAGGAGGGGGGAGCGACACTCCCCGGGTCTGGCCGGGGGGGGGACACACTCCCTGCGTCTTGCCAAGGAGGGGGGCCGACGACACTCCCTGCGTCCTGCCAAGGAGGGGGGGCCGACGACACTCCCTGCGTCCTGCCAAGGAGGGGGGCCGACGACACTCCCTGCGTCCTGCCAAGGAGGGGGGCCGACGACACTCCCTGCGTCTCGCCAAGGAGGGGGGGGGGCGACACTCCCTGCGTCTCGCCAAGGAGGGGGGGGGGGACGACACTCGCTGCGTCTCGCCAAGGACGGGGGGGAACGACACTCCCTGCATCTCACCAAGGACGGGGGGGGGGGACAACACTCCCTGCGTCTCGCCAAGGACGGGGGGGGGGGGGAACGACACTCCCTGCGTCTCGCCAAGGAGGAGGGACGACACTCCCTGCGTCTCGCCAAGGGGGGGGAGGGACACTCCCTGCGTCTCGCAAAGGGGGGGGACCTCCCTGCGTCTCGCCAAGGAGGGGGACGACGACACTCCCTGCGTCTCGCCGAGGAGGGGGGGGACACTCCCTGCGTCTCGCCGAGGAGGAGGGGGACGACACTCCCTGCGTCTCGCCGAGGAGGAGGGGGACGACACTTCCTGCGTCTCGCCGAGGAGGAGGGGGACGACACTCCCTGCGTCTCGCCGAGGAGGAGGGGGACGACACTCCCTGCGTCTCGCCGAGGAGGAGGGGGACGACACTCCCTGGGTCTCGCCGAGGAGGCGGGGGACGACACTCCCTGCGTCTCGCCGAGGAGGCGGGGGACGACACTCCCTGCGTCTCGCCGAGGAGGCGGGGGACGACACTCCCTGCGTCTCGCCGAGGAGGCGGGGGACGACACTCCCTGCGTCTCGCCGAGGAGGAGGGGGACGACACTCCCTGCGTCTCGCCGAGGAGGAGGGGGACGACACTCCCTGCGTCTCGCCGAGGAGGCGGGGGACGACACTCCCTGCGTCTCGCCGAGGAGGAGGGGGACGACACTCCCTGCGTCTCGCCGAGGAGGAGGGGGACGACACTCCCTGCGTCTCGCCGAGGAGGAGGGGGGACGACACTCCCTGCGTCTCGCCGAGGAGGGGGACGACACTCCCTGCGTCTCGCCGAGGAGGAGGGGGACGACACTCCCTGCGTCTCGCCGAGGAGGAGGGGGACGACACTCCCTGCGTCTCGCCGAGGAGGAGGGGACGACACTCCCTGCGTCTCGCCTAGGAGGGGGACACCACTCCCTGCGTCTCGCCTAGGAGGAGGGGGACACCACTCCCTGCAGCTCGCCAAGGAGGGGGGGGGGGACACTCCCTGCAGCTCGCCAAAGGAGGGGGGGGCACTCCCTGCATCTCTCCAAGGAGGGGGGACACTCCCTGCATCTCGCCAAGGAGGAGGGGGGAAACACTCCCTGCGTCTCGCCAAGGAGGAGGGGGGAAACACTCCCTGCGTCTCGCCAAGGGGGAGTGGGGGACGACACTCCCTGCGTCTCGCCAAGGGGAGACAACACTCCCTATGTCTCGCCAAGGGGGAAGGGGGGACAACACTCCCTGTGTCTCGCCAAGGGGGAGGGGGGGACAACACTCCTTGTGTCTCGCCAAGGGGGAGGGGGGGACAACACTCCCTGTGTCTCGCCAAGGGGGGACGGGGACGACAACACTCTGTCTTGCCAAGGGGGAGGGGGGGGGGACACACTCACTGTCACTCACCAAGAGGGAGGGAGCGACACTCACTGTCACTCGCTAGGTCGCATGTCTGGGACTCACTATTCCTACTTGCCAGGTTCTGGGAGGGAGTCACTCACTAGGTCTTATTCCTTGAAAGGGGTCACTCACTTGGTCTCGGTCCTGGGAGGAGGTCACTCACTGAGCCATATTCACGAGGTCTCACACTGGGGTGTGGGAGTCACTCACGGAGTCTCTACGAGTAGTAGACAGGGTCTGATTCTTGATGGCCATTTGCTTCATGTTGTTCAGATAGTCACTCCTGAACGGCACACTGGGTCTGGTTCACTCCAAGTGATCATTCATGGTTACTTACTGGGACTTCTGTCAAGTGGATATATGTGTAATTTGGTGGAGTGCGGGTCACCCAATGTCTTTGGGAACATGGTAGAGCGTGGGTCAGTCTCTAGATCGTGGATCAATTATTGTGGGAGGGGTCAGTCACTCATTAAGGGGGCAATCCGTCACTCAGTGGCGGTGAGGGGCGCAGTCAGTTAGAGTGGGGGGGGCAGTCAGTCATTCAGTGATGGGGGGCAGGTAGTCAGTGTGTGGGGGGGCAGTCAGTCAGTGAGTACGAGGTGGGAGCAGTCAGTCAGTGAATGGGTTGGGGGGCAAGTCAGTCAGTCAATAAGTGGGGGCAGTCAGTCAGTGAGTGTGGGCAAAGTCAGTTGGTGAGTGGGGACAGTCAGTGAGTGTGGGAGGGGCAGTCAGTCAGTCAGTGAGTAGGGGGGACAGTCAGTCAGTCAGTGAGTAGGGGGGGCAGTCAGTCAGTCAGTGAGTAGGGGGGGCAGTCAGTCAGTGAGTAGAGGGGGCAGTCAGTCAGTCAGTGAGTAGGGGGGGCAGTCAGTCAGTGAGTAGGGGGGGCAGTCAGTCAGTCAGTGAGTAGGGGGGGCAGTCAGTCAGTGAGTGGGGGGCAGTCAGTCAGTGAGTGGGGGGCAGTCAGTCAGTGAGTGGGGTGTCAGTCAGTCAATGAGTGGGGGGGCCAGTCAGTCAATGAGTGGGGGGGCCAGTCAGTCAATGAGTGGGGGGGGCAGTCAGTCAATGAGTGGGGGGGCCAGTCAGTCAATGAGTGGGGGGGCAGTCAGTGAGTGGGGGGTCAGTCAGTCTGTGAGTGTGGGGGGCAGTCAGTCAGTGAGTGGGGGTGGGGCGGCAGTCGTCAGTCAGTGAGTGGGGGTGGGGCGGCAGTTGTCAGTCAGTGAGTGGGGGTGGGGCAGCAGTCGTCAGTCAGTGAGTGGGGGTGGGTGGCAGTCGTCAGTCAGTGAGTGGGGGTGGGAAGCAGTCAGTCAGTGAGTGGGCAGTCAGTCAGTGAGTGAGTGGGGCAGTCAGTGAGTGGGGGTGGGGGGGCAGTCAGTCAGTGAGTGGGGGGGGCAGTCAGTCAGTGAGTGGGGGGGCAGTCAGTCAGTGAGTAGGGGTCAGTCAGTGAGTGGGGGTGGGGGGGGCAGTCAGTGAGTGGGGGGGCAGTCAGTCAGTGAGTGGGGGGCAGTCAGTGAGTGGGGGGCAGTCAGTCAGTGAGTGGGGGAACAGTCAGTCAGTGAGTGGGGGAACAGTCAGTCAGTGAGTGGGGGAACAGTCAGTCAGTGAGTGGAAGGGCAGTCAGTCAGTGAGTGGGGGGCAGTCAGTCAGTGAGTGGGGGGCAGTCAGTGAGTTGGGGGGCAGTCAGTGAGTGGGGGGGCAGTCAATGAGTGAGTGGAGAGGCAGTGAGTGGGGGTGGGGGGCAGTCAGTGAGTGGAGGGGAGGCAGTCAGTAAGTTAGTGGGGGGGCAGTCAGTGAGTGGGGGGGCAGTCAGTCAGTGAGTGGGGGGGCAGTCAGTCAGTGAGTGGGGGGGCAGTCAGTCAGTGAGTGGGGGGGCAGTCAGTCAGTGGGGGTGGGGGGGCAGTCAGTCAGTGAGTGGGGGCAGTCAATGAGTGAGTGGGGGGGCAGTCAATGAGTGAGTGGGGGGGGGCAGTCAGTGAGTGGGGGGGCAGTCAATGAGTGAGTGGGGGGGCAGTCAATGAGTGAGTGGGGGGGCAGTCAATGAGTGAGTGGGGGGCAGTCCATGAATGAGTGGGGGGCAGTCAATGAGTGAGTGGGGGGGCAGTCAGTGAGTGGGGGGCAGTCAGTCAGTGAGTGGGGGGCAGTCAGTGAGGGGGGGCAGTCAATGAGTGAGGGGGGGAAGTCAATGAGTGAGGGGGGGGCAGTCAGTGAGTGGGGGGGCCGTCAGTGAGTGGGGGTGGGGGCAGTCAGTCAGTGGGGGTGGGGGCAGTCAGTGAGTGGGGGTGGGGGCAGTCAGTGAGACAGGATGGGGGGGCAGTCAGTGAGTGATGGCAGTCAGCCAGTCAATGAGTGGGGGGCAGTCAGTCAGTGAGTGGGGGCTCATTCAGTCAGTGAGTGGGAGGGCAGTCAGTCAGTGAGTGGGAGGGCAGTCAGTCAGTGAGTGGGAGGGCAGTCAGTGAGTGAGTGGGGGAGGAAGTCAGTCAGTCAGTGAGTGGGGGGGCAGTCAGTCAGTCAATGAGTGGGGGTGGGAAGCAGTCAGTCAGTGAATTGGGGGTCAGTCAGTCAGTGAGTGGGGGAGGGAAGCAGTCAGTCAGTGAGTGGTGGGGCAGTCAGTCAGTGAGTGGGGGGGCAGTCAGTCAGTGAGTGGGGGGCAGTCAGTCAGTGAGTGGGGGTGGGGGGCAGTCAGTCAGTGAGTGGGGGTGGGGGGCAGTCAATCAGTGAGTGGGGGGCAGTCAGTGAGGGGGGGCAGTCAATGAGTGAGGGGGGGCAGTCAATGAGTGAGGGGGGGGCAGTCAGTGAGTGGGGGGGCCGTCAGTGAGTGGGGGTGGGGGCAGTCAGTCAGTGGGGGTGGGGGCAGTCAGTGAGTGGGGGGGCAGTCAGTCAGTGAGTGGGGGGCAGTCAGTGAGGGGGGGCAGTCAATGAGTGAGGGGGGGCAGTCAATGAGTGAGGGGGGGGCAGTCAGTGAGTGGGGGTGGGGGCCGTCAGTGAGTGGGGGTGGGGGCAGTCAGTCAGTGGGGGTGGGGGCAGTCAGTGAGTGGGGGTGGGGGCAGTCAGTGAGACGGGATGGGGGGGCAGTCAGTGAGTGATGGCAGTCAGCCAGTCAATGAGTGGGGGGCAGTCAGTCAGTGAGTGGGGGCTCATTCAGTCAGTGAGTGGGAGGGCAGTCAGTCAGTGAGTGGGAGGGCAGTCAGTGAGTGAGTGGGGGAGGAAGTCAGTCAGTCAGTGAGTGGGGGGGCAGTCAGTCAGTCAATGAGTGGGGGTGGGAAGCAGTCAGTCAGTGAATTGGGGGTCAGTCAGTCAGTGAGTGGGGGAGGGAAGCAGTCAGTCAGTGAGTGGTGGGGCAGTCAGTCAGTGAGTGGGGGGGCAGTCAGTCAGTGAGTGGGGGGCAGTCAGTCAGTGAGTGGGGGTGGGGGGCAGTCAGTCAGTGAGTGGGGGTGGGGGGCAGTCAATCAGTGAGTGGGGGTGTGGGGGCAGTCAGTCAGTGAGTGGGGGGCAGTCAGTCAGTGAGTGGGGTCAGTCAGTGAGTGGGGGCAGTCAGTGAGTGGGGGCAGTCAGTGAGTGGGGGTGGGGGCAGTCAGTGAGTGGGGTGGGGGCAGTCAGTGAGTGGGGGGCCAGTCAGTGAGTGGGGGTGGGGGCAGTCAGTGAGTGGGGTGGGGGCAGTCAGTGAGTGGGGGGCCAGTCAGTGAGTGGGGTGGGGCAGTCAGTGAGTGGGGTGGGGCAGTCAGTGAGTGGGGGTGGGAGGGGCAGTCAGTGAGTGGGGGGCAGTCAGTGAGTGGGGGTGGGAGGGGCAGTCAGTGAGTGGGGGCAGTCAGTGAGTGAGGTGGGGGCAGTCAGTGAGTGGGGGTGGGGGCAGTCAGTGAGTGGGGGTGGGGGCAGTCAGTGAGTGGGGCAGTCAGTGGGTGGGTGCAGTCAGTGAGTGGGGGTGGGGGCAGTCAGTGAGTGGGGGTGGGGGCAGTCAGTGAGTGGGTGGGGCAGTCAGTGAGTGGGGGCAGTCAGTGGGTGGGGCAGTCAGTGAGTGGGTGGGGCAGTCAGTGAGTGGGTTGGGGGCAGTCAGTGAGTGGGTTGGGGGCAGTCAGTGAGTGGGTTGGGGGCAGTCCGTGAGTGGGGCAGTGAGTGGGTGGGGCAGTCAGTGAGTGGGGGTGGGGGCAGTCAGTGAGTGGTATGGGGGCAGTCAGTGAGTGGGGTGGGGGCAGTCAGTGAGTGGGGTGGGGGCAGTCAGTGAGTGGGGGTGGGGGCAGTCAGTGAGTGGGGGTGGGGCAGTGAGTGGGGTGGGGGCAGTCAGTGAGTGGGGCAGTCAGTGAGTGGGGGTGGGGGCAGTCAGTGAGTGGGGGTGGGGCAGTCAGTGAGTGGGGTGGGGGCAGTCAGTGAGTGGGGCAGTCAGTGAGTGGGGGTGGGGGCAGTCAGTGAGTGGGGTGGGGGCAGTCAGTGGGTGGGGCAGTCAGTGAGTGGGGTGGGGCAGTCAGTGAGTGGGGTGGGGGTGGGGCAGGCAGTGAGTGGGGTGGGGACAGTAAGTGAGTGGGGGTGGGGCAGTCAGTGAGTGGGGTGGGGGCAGTGAGTGGGGGTGGGGCAGTCAGTGAGTGGGGGTGGGGCAGTCAGTGAGTGGGGGTGGGGCAGTCAGTGAGTGGGGGTGGGGACAGTCAGTGAGTGGGGGTGGGGCAGTCAGTGAGTGGGGTGGGGACAGTCAGTGAGTGGTGTGGGGGCAGTCAGTGAGTGGGGTGGGGGCAGTCAGTGAGTGGGGTGGGGGCAGTCAGTGAGTGGGGGTGGGGGCAGTCAGTGAGTGGGGGTGGGGCAGTGAGTGGGGTGGGGGCAGTCAGTGAGTGGGGCAGTCAGTGAGTGGGGGTGGGGCAGTCAGTGAGTGGGGGTGGGGCAGTCAGTGAGTGGGGGTGGGGCAGTCAGTGAGTGGGGGTGGGGACAGTCAGTGAGTGGGGGTGGGGCAGTCAGTGAGTGGGGGTGGGGCAGTCAGTGAGTGGGGTGGGGACAGTCAGTGAGTGGGGGTGGGGCAGTCAGTGAGTGGGGGTGGGGACAGTAAGTGAGTGGGTGGGGCAGTCAGTGAGTGGGTGGGGCAGTCAGTGAGTGGGAGGGGCAGTCAGTGAGTGGGAGTAGGGGGCCCTGTGAGTGCACTCAGTCTCTCCCTCATGCCCCAGATTAGGACCGGAAGCTCTGAGCGCGAGCTGGGGAAATGGCGGGAAAACATAGAGCATCACTTGATAATATGGGGGAGGGGGGACACAGTGTATATAATATGGGGGAGGGGGGACACAGTGTATATAATATGGGGGTGGGGGGCACAGTGTATATAATAGGGGGGGGCACAGTGTATATAATATGGGGGTGGGGGGCACAGTGTATATAATAAGGGGCACAGTGTATATAATATGGGGGTGGGGGGGCACAGTGTATATAATAAGGGGCACAGTAATATGGGGGGGATACAGTGTATATAATATGGGGGTGGGGGGGACACAGTGTATATAATATGGGGTGGGGGGGCACAGTGTATATAATATGAGGGGGCACAGTGTATATAATAAGGGGCACAGTGTATATAATATGAGGGGGCACAGTGTATATAATAAGGGGCACAGTGTATATAATATGAGGGGGCACAGTGTATATAATATGGGGGGGACACAGTGTATATAATATGGGGGTGGGGGGGCACAGTGTATATAATAAGGGGCACAGTGTATATAATATGGGGGGGACACAGTGTATATAATATGGGGGTGGGGGACACAGTGTATATAATAAGGGGCACAGTGTATATAATATGGGGGGGCACAGTGTATATAATAAGGGGCACAGTAATATGGGGGGGACACAGTGTATATAATATGGGGGTGGGGGGGACACAGTGTATATAATATGGGGTGGGGGGGCACAGTGTATATAATAAGGGGCACAGTGTATATAATATGAGGGGGCACAGTGTATATAATATGGGGGGGACACAGTGTATATAATATGGGGGTGGGGGGGCACAGTGTATATAATAAGGGGCACAGTGTATATAATATGGGGGGGACACAGTGTATATAATATGGGGGTGGGGGACACAGTGTATATAATAAGGGGCACAGTGTATATAATATGGGGGGGACACAGTGTATATAATATGGGGTGGGGGGGCACAGTGTATATAAAAAGGGGCACAGTGTATATAATATGAGGGGGGCACAGTGTATATAATATGGGGGCACAGTGTATATTATAGGGGGGCACAGTGTATATAATAGGGGGGACACAGTGTATATAATAAGGGGGGCACAGTGTATATAATAGGGGGGCACAGTGTATATAATAGGGGGGAACACAGTGTATATAATAGGGGGGAACACAGTGTATATAATAGGGGGGTGGGGGGACACAGTGTATATAATATGGGGGGGACACAGTGTATATAATATGGGGGTGGGGGGGCACAGTGTATATAATATGGGGGGGACACAGTGTATATAATATGGGGGTGGGGGACACAGTGTATATAATAAGGGGCACAGTGTATATAATATGGGGGGGACACAGTGTATATAATATGGGGTGGGGGGGCACAGTGTATATAATAAGGGGCACAGTGTATATAATATGAGGGGGGCACAGTGTATATAATATGGGGGCACAGTGTATATTATAGGGGGGCACAGTGTATATAATAGGGGGGACACAGTGTATATAATAGGGGGGGCACAGTGTATATAATAGGGGGGCACAGTGTATATAATAGGGGGGGAACACAGTGTATATAATAGGGGGGAACACAGTGTATATAATATGGGGGTGGGGGGACACAGTGTATATAATATGGGGGTGGGGGGCACAGTGTATATAATAAGGGGCACAGTGTATATAATATGGGGGGACACCGTGTATATAATATGGGGGTGGGGGGCACAGTGTATATAATAAGGGGCACAGTGTATATAATATGAGGGGGCACAGTGTATATAATATGGGGGGACACAGTGTATATAATATGGGGGTGGGGGGGCACAGTGTATATAATATGAGGGGGCACAGTGTATATAATATGGGGGGCACAGTGTATATAATAGGGGGGACACAGTGTATATAATAGGGGGGGCACAGTGTATATAATAGGGGGGCACAGTGTATATAATAGGGGGGGGAACACAGTGTATATAATAGGGGGGGAACACAGTGTATATAATATGGGGGAAGGGGGACACAGTGTATATAATATGGGGGTGGGGGGCACAGTGTATATAATAGGGGGGGCACAGTGTATATAATATGGGGGTGGGGGGCACAGTGTATATAATATGGGGGTGGGGGGCACAGTGTATATAATAAGGGGCACAGTGTATATAATATGGGGGTGGGGGGCACAGTGTATATAATAAGGGGCACAGTGTATATAATATGGGGGGGACACAGTGTATATAATATGGGGTGGGGGGCACAGTGTATATAATATGAGGGGGCACAGTGTATATAATATGGGGGGGACACAGTGTATATAATATGGGGGTGGGGGGGCACAGTGTATATAATATGGGGGGGACACAGTGTATATAATATGGGGGTGGGGGGCACAGTGTATATAATAAGGGGCACAGTGTATATAATATGAGGGGGCACAGTGTATATAATAAGGGGCGCCGTGTATATAATATGAGGGGGGCACAGTGTATATAATATGGGGGGCACAGTGTATATAATAGGGGGGCACAGTGTATATAATAGGGGGGACACAGTGTATATAATAGGGGGGGCACAGTGTATATAATAGGGGGGCACAGTGTATATAATAGGGGGGGAACACAGTGTATATAATAGGGGGGGAACACAGTGTATATAATATGGGGGTGGGGGGGCACAGTGTATATAATATGGGGTGGGGGGCACAGTGTATATAATAAGGGGCACAGTGTATATAATATGGGGGGGACACAGTGTATATAATATGGGGGGGCACAGTGTATATAATATGAGGGGGGCACAGTGTATATAATATGGGGGGCACAGTGTATATAATATGGGGGGAACACAGTGTATATAATATGGGGGGGACACAGTGTATATAATATGGGGGGGACACAGTGTATATAATATGGGGGTGGGGGTGCACAGTGTATATAATATGGGGGGCACAGTGTATATAATATGAGGGGGGCACAGTGTATATAATATGGGGGGGACACAGTGTATATAATATGGGGGTGGGGGGGTACAGTGTATATAATAAGGGGCACAGTGTATATAATATGGGGGGCACAGTGTATATAATATGAGGGGGGCACAGTGTATATAATATGGGGGGCACAGTGTATATAATAGGGGGGCACAGTGTATATAATATGGGGGGAACACAGTGTATATAATAGGGGGGGCACAGTGTATATAATAGGGGGAACACAGTGTATATAATAAGGGGCACAGTGTATATAATATGGGGGGGACACAGTGTATATAATATGGGGGGCACAGTGTATATAATATGGGGGGAACACAGTGTATATAATATGGGGGGAACACAGTGTATATAATATGGGGGGACACAGTGTATATAATATGGGGGGCACAGTGTATATAATATGGGGGGGCACAGTGTATATAATATGAGGGGGGCACAGTGTATATAATATGGGGGCACAGTGTATATAATATGGGGGCACAGTGTATATAATATGGGGGGCACAGTGCATATAATATGGGGGGCACAGTGTATATAATATGGGGGGAACACAGTGTATATAATATGGGGGGAACACAGTGTGTATAATATGGGGGGAACACAGTGTATATTAAATGGGGGGAACACAGTGTATATAATAGGGGGACACAGTGTATATAATATGGGGGGGACACAGTGTATATAATATGGGGGGGGCACAGTGTATATAATATGGGGGGGACACAGTGTATATAATATGGGGGGTCACAGTGTATATAATATGGGGGGCACAGTGTATATAATATGGGGGGGCACAGTGTATATAATATGGGGGGGACACAGTGTATATAATAGGGGGGGACACAGTGTATATAATAGGGGGGCACAGTGTATATAATATGGGGGGACACAGTGTATATAATAGGGGGGGCACAGTGTATATAATAATATGGGGGGACACAGTGTATATAATATGGGGGGGCACAGTGTATATAATATGGGGGGCACAGTGTATATAATAGGGGGGAACACAGTGTATATAATAGGGGGGAACACAGTGTATATAATAGGGGGGAACACAGTGTATATAATAGGGGGGCACAGTGTATATAATATGGGGGGGACACAGTGTATATAATATGGGGGGGACACAGTGTATATAATATGGGGGAACACAGTGTATATAATATGGGGGGGACAGTGTATATAATATGGGGGGACACAGTGTATATAATATGGGGGGACACAGTGTATATAATATGGGGGGACACAGTGTATATAATATGGGGGGACACAGTGTATATAATATGGGGGGACACAGTGTATATAATATGGCGGCTGTGGATGTCACTATAATATAGGGAGACAGTATATATAATATGGAGGGACTGGGGGTGTCACGATAATATAGAGGTACAGTGTATATAATATCGGGGGTGTCACTATAATATGGGGGGACAGTGTATATAATATGGGGGGGTGTCACTATAATATAGGGGGACAGTGTATATAATATGGGAGGCAGGAGGGGATCGCTAGTTTCAAGCGTGTGCTGACAGACCTAAAATATGCACAGAATTGACAACATACAAGGCAGAACAGATTTCTGGACTGCCAATGTCACATGTGCAACTAGCCCACTGCACACAGTTACAAATATCTCAGGATGTGCAGTGTTTCAAGCTACCACATTGACCACTTATAGT
Source organism: Pelobates fuscus (assembly GCF_036172605.1). Classification (NCBI taxonomy): domain Eukaryota; kingdom Metazoa; phylum Chordata; class Amphibia; order Anura; family Pelobatidae; genus Pelobates; species Pelobates fuscus. The sequence goes on from NC_086319.1 coordinate 8,203,362, forward strand.
GGAACTGAAGTGTTCATGGTGTTTTGAGTAACCCTTTAACGACATCCGTCTTGTAGCATACCAAGGACCACATGGCCACGCTACCCAGACTAAAACATAGAAACAGCTTCAACCATTTTTGTTTCTTCTAATTGGAGGCCCAAGAAGAAAAAAAAGGAAAACCCAGCGATCCCAACTCGTCTCCGTAGGAGCTCTGAGGCTACATATATTCCAACACTCTCTAATATAAAATTAAACTGCTGTGGATAATTATCATCTGCTGAGTGATCCATATGAATTATGTAGGTTACCGTTTGAAGGGGCTGCCCAGGAGTGTATAGAATTCACGTACCTCCTGTGTGATCTCGGTTAATAGTGAGCAAATTAAATACTGCCAGGAAAACAAACTCGTTTTCCTGGCACTATACGGTCATTAAGTCCCCCCCCACCCTCAGGGTCCCACTCCCGCTGGGCTGAAGGGGTTAAAACCCGTCACTGGGAGCCCGGCTGTCAGTGAGACAGCCACTAGAGGCTGGATTAACCCTCAGTGAATCATAGCAGTTTCTGTTAAACTGCTCTGTTTTCAGCTGCAGGGTTAATCCTAGATGGACCTGGCACCCAGACCACTTCATTGAGCTGAAGTGGTCTGGGTGCCTATAGTGGTCCTTTAATACAGATAGAGATCCTGTTTGTACATGGGCCTTCATCGTTTCCAAGCACTGCCAAGAATCCTTTGCACAAAGGCTTGCAATCAACCACACACCATGGACAGCTAGCAGGTTCTGCTACACACTGCTGCAAGTGTCAGATTAGGGACTCCCCAGGCTGGGCTCTCTCTTTATTCAGAAATTCTATTGTCTATAGAATATTAAATATATATATATTCTCACCAATGTTTGCTGCCTATGCACTGGATTTGGCGTTGCTGGAGTGCGTGGTGCCAAGACCAGTAAGTAGTTGAAACCTAATTAATGTTAAAAGGCAGTTCCTTTGGGATGTGTGGTTGATTAATAAATTGCTTTCCTTCCTGCAGCATTTAAATTCTCCATTCTGCAGAGCTGAGTTTTCTATATTGCCCAATAGCGTGAACGAGTAAATATGGCCACAAAACGTGTAGCCATAGAGAGAGCTATGAATGTGTGTTCAATAAATCTTTAGGGATCTGATAATAAACACATTTCTGCTCACAGGAAAGATGGGGGTGAGGCAGTTTCCCTTGGTCACACACCTTTACCTGTTTGGAAGTAATACAAAGTATTAGGTAAAGTTAAAATTGTTTGGAATTCAAAGTAAATTTAACATTTTCACCCAAAATAGCCAAACTGGAAGGGTAAATGACTTGTCTCCAATTGAGCTTTTCTTGCCCTAGATGTCAGAATTTCTTTGAATTGAAATCCTAATTTCAGTAAATCGCATTGCCCCTGTTTTCAGTGTTTTACATTTTTTTCAGCTAACTGTTCTCCGCACCCCCGTGTTGCTACATTTTCGGCTGAATACATACATTAAGTTGGAGAGTGTTTGCCGTTTTGATTTCCGTTTGTTCGGTGTTTAGTCACCGAAGCATTTTAATTAGGGGTTAATTGGGAAACCGAATTTTCAGGAATTTGTACATTTTAGGCCAATTAGGAAAAATTCTCCAAAGTCCGTTATGTTGTCATCTGTGCAATGTGTACCGTGATAAATTCCACAAAATTCACTGTTTGTTTAATAAACTGTGCATATTGGTGAATTGTAACACTTAGGCCAACATACAATACTGGAGTTGCCCCAAATCAGCTACTGATTTAGATTATTTTAGAAATAAACAAATATGTTCAAATGTCTATCTGTTCCTGTCCAAATCTGAGATGATTAAATTGCGTATACGCAGAAGTAAATTCACACTGACACACGGAGTTCAGGTTAAAAGCACTTCGAGAAAATGTAATGGCATCTGGTTAAAAGCGGGCTCGCAGACCCTTATAAGAGCAAAATTACATCATCATTGAATATCAAGATAACAACAAATAAACATCATTAATTGGATTAGGTGTTAAGTGGCTATGTCAATGTCCACCCATCAATATTATTAATTGGCTCAAGTACTAAGTGGCTGACTAGGTGTCCTCCCACCGGGAGGTGGCGTCATTCTGGACACGGGTGTGAACAGATGGCTCAAGCGCCATCTTACCCAGCACGAGGCTTACTCGGTGGGAAGGGGGGCTTGGGCGTCATTTTGGGTAGTTAGTGATGTCAGACTCGGGGTCAGGTTCAGGGTCTTTTTTTATGAAAGAACATTTCATTAGAACAGTTTTCACATGGCCTAGCTATAGTATACTTTGTTTCATATTACAGGAACTTGATAATTCCGGTGTTAGTCATGTCCTTCTAGAAAATACATTCTCTATTCAATATTCTAAATGCTGTTAGGAAAATCTGTCATGCAATGTAGTTAAAATGGAGTTAGTACAAAAATTCAATACAGGATCAATAAAGGTTTTTTAATAATTCTACATCAGTCCCCCCTATGAAATGTTAGATTCTAAAAAAGATAAACTTTATTTGTTAATACCAGAAGATGTGTTAGCCCAAAGGCACAGAAACCCAGTGACCGCTAGCTAGGTGTTATTGCAAAGTGCAATTCTGTCCCTCCCTTTCCCTAACAGGCTGCAGCACATCCGTCAATACGGTCAGGAAATCTCTTCACTCCGCTGGTAACCCGCGGTGGCTTGTCCACCACATCTCCGCACGGCAGACAGTTCCATAGAGACGGACGCTGTCCCTAAGCTGGTTCCCTACCTAGAACTCTTGCACTTTATCAGTAAAAGGGATAGTTTGCAGCGGTATACAGGGTGAGTTGAGATCTTGGAAATCTTGGTCATCAACTGTCAGATGTGCAAAAGTTGGTGCCGCTTGGTCTACAGTCTTCTGTAGGAATTTTCTCAGACCGGGGAGGACACAACAAACGAGAAGAGCGAAAATAAAAAGAGAAATTAGTATTGCCATACCAATATGCATTAAAGCTTTTTGCCATCCTGTCATCCAACCAAACCATCTTTCCCAGGGATCTTTTATCCCAGAATTCCTTTTTAACTCTTCAGAGAGTTTATTTAATTTCTCTATGGCCATGGTGACTTTACCATTAGGACCTGTGTTTTCTGGAATGTACGTACAACAGGTCATGGTGTCGGGCAATATTTTACATACGCCCCCTTTTTCAGCTAGAATCATGTCTAAGGCCTTTCTGTTTTGGAAGGACATTTGAGATGTAGCCTGCAGCTGTTCGGCTAAACCCTGGAGGGCATCTCTGGTGTAGTTAACAAAGCGTTGTTGGTTGTAATAAATGTAATTTATCCAATTTAAATTCTTGTTTGCAATAACTATGGTAAAAAGTGATTCAAACCCCGCAGCAACTTCATCTCTTGCTTTAAATTCATTAGGCACCCCCCTAGGCACCCCAATGGCATCAATGTAAATGTGGGGGTCAAAACTGCCTCTTACTGGGGCTTCACGCTTAACCTTGGCTGGTGTGTGTATGGACTCATGTATGTCAGGGTGTGTGTCAGAGATAATATGTATAGGCATGATGGCTTTAGCCAGAGTACACTCCCCCCACCATTCCTTGTCCATCCTGGATCTTAGCTGTAAATCCCCACACAACCAGTAAATATCCCCTAATGACCTAGTATGAAATTGTAACAGGTACATAGGGACAGTTCTGTAGGTGGCACAATACCCTTTGGAGAAGTTACCCATGAACTTACCAATTCCATCATAATTGGCATAACAGGTGTAGTTTCCTTTGTAATCTGTAACACCCTCTGGGGGTTTGACATCCTTGGTTAGGAGAGGGTATTCTACTGTCCATGCTTCGCAGAGGGACCTATTAAAGTTATAGTGGTAGGCAAAAAGACTCAAAACACATTCTTCTATATCTACTGGCAAAGTCAAAGGTACGGTGCCAAGGTGAGGCCGGGCACCACCACACACATAGCATGCGGTTCTGTTATGTTTGTTGGCATTATATTTCATCCATTCTAACCATAAATTAATATCATTAAAACCTGTTTCAGCGGCCATAGTATCTTCAAAGGTGGGGTTAGCGATGGCCATCATGTCTTTAAAGGACTGGATGTGTGGTTTTAATGGATTTGAGACCATGTGGGTGGTCCCTTGCCACTCTAGGGAGTGGCACATATCTTTTAGGTAGAAGTGCCCCAATTTGTTATAGGAACCTTTCTTCCAATACATTCCCATTACATACTGATCTGCATCCGTTGGGCTGGGATGCTCTATATTTAGAATTAATTTCATGGGTGTACCTCCTCCAGGCTTCCTTAGGGTCATTCTTTGGAGGAGGGATCTACCATGGTCATCTACCTTAGATAAGGCACTTTTGGGTTTGTAACCCCAGGCAGGCCCAGCATTCCACCCTGCAGCCCCCCAATGGTTACAGTTATGCCGCCATTGTTTGTCAACTACACAAACATAGGGGTCCTTTACATGTGGGATATCTCTATAGATAGTTTGAATTTGTGACGTAGGAAATGGGCAGTCTACAATGTCACAGTAATCAAAAGTATATGTAGCCACACGGGTACATGAGGAATTGTACCAGAAGGTATACCCACTGGCATCTTTAGTAATGGCTACTTGTTGAGCCTTAATTAGGCTGATTAAGGAGATGATGTACCAGAGGTACATGGTTGTGCGGTATCTGCTTCCTCTGGGGCAGGAGTCTTCTTGCAATGGGAAGCGTGGATCCAATGTGGCCTGCCGGCCAATTTGACGGAGGTTGAAGTGATCAGGAGAACTTGGAATGGTCCGTCAAATCTTGGTTCCAGGGTATGTTTCCGCACAAATTTCTTGACCAGAACCCAATCTCCGGGAAGCAGGTTGTGGGTACCCGTATCAAATTCAGGATTTGGAATTGAAGAGAAAACTTGGGCATGTATTTTGTTCAAGGCACTTGCAAGTTCAGTTACATAATCTACTAAAACATCAGTTTGAAGCAGGGCCGGACTGGGAAAAAAATTCAGCCCGGGCATTTTTTGTTCACAGCGGCCCACTGAAAAGGGGGCGGGGCCAGATAGGGTGTGTTTTGTCATCCCCAATGACAAGCATGCCCCATCTCAAAGTGAGCATGTTGATTCAATGCTCTTCCAGGGCATGAGAAAAGGGCCCTGTATTTGTTCTGCACAGTGCAAGCAAATTTAATAACATGCTTGCATTGTTTGCTTGAAACTTGTCTCAGGGGTTTCCATAATTGGGATACTCACTGTATCCCATTTATGGAGACACTATGTGTTTGCTTACATGGAATCTAGTGTGTGCATAGGGGATCCAGAGTGTGTATGTCAGAAATGTAGTGTGTGTGTAGGTCGTGCAGCGTCTGTGTGTAGGGGATCTAGTGTGTGTTTGAAGGACTCAGGAGTGTGTATAGGAGATCTAGTGAGTGTGTGTGCGTGTATAGAGGATTCAGAGTGTATATAGAGATTTAGTGTGTGTATATCTGTAGATATCCAGAGTTGGGTAGGAATCTATGGTTTGTCTGGAATTTAATGTGTTTAGGGGTGCAGTATGTGTGTGAGGGGTTCTGTAGTATATATACATATATGTTTGGTGTGTAGTGTGTGTGTGTGTGTGTGAGTGGTGCAGCGTGTTTGGGGGCTGCTGTGTGTGTGAGGTGTGCAGTGTGTGTGCTGTGTGTGTTAGGATGCTGTGTGAGGGTGGTGTGTGTGTGTGTTAGGGTGCTTTGTGAGGGTGATGTGTTTTAGGGTGCTGTGTGAAGGTTCTGTGTGTGTGAGTGAGGGTGGTGTGTGTTGGGTGTTAGGGTGGTGTGTGTGTTAGGGCGCTGTGTGTGTTAGGGCGCTGTGTGTGTTAGGGCGCTGTGTGTGTTAGCGTGCTGTGTGTGTTAGCGTGCTGTGTGTGTTAGCGTGATTTGTGAGGACGCTGTGTGTGTTAGGGTGCTGTATGAGGGTGATGTGTGTTAGGGTGATGTGTGTTAGGATGCTGTATGAGGGTGGTGTGTGTTAGGATGCTGTATGAGGGTGATGTATGAGGGTGATGTGTGTTAGGATGCTGTATGAGGGTGGTGTGTGTTAGGATGCTGTATGAGGGTGATGTGTGTTAGGATGCTGTATGAGGGTGGTGTGTGTTAGGATGCTGTATGAGGGTGATGTATGAGGGTGATGTGTGTTAGGATGCTGTATGAGGGTGGTGTGTGTTAGGATGCTGTATGAGGGTGGTGTGTGTTAGGATGCTGTATGAGGGTGGTGTGTGTTAGGATGCTGTATGAGGGTGATGTGTGTTAGGATGCTGTATGAGGGTGGTGTACCCTAAATAATACCCTAACACACATCACCCTCATACAATGATAATAATAAACATATATTTTAACCCCTCCAGTAGTTAAATCATTAGTATTACTAATGTGTTTGGGGAGGCAGGTAAATGCCAATACTGATGTGTGTTTTTTATAATAAAAGTTTAAAAAAAAACAACAGACATTATACCCCCACCCTTAATTTCCTACCTATAGCCTGGAGGGGAGGGCTGCTGACATCCATCCCTGGTGGTCCTCGTGGTAAGTAAACTCTAGCCCTTTGGGGCTAGAGTTCACTCTCGCGAGACCCGGCCGGTTGCCATGGCAACGGACGGATCTCGCGAGAGAAACCCGGCGGAGCTGCAAGTTAGAGCTCCGCCGGGTCCTCTCTCCAGGCAAGCTGGCTCCCTCCCTCTCTCCCCCGCCGGCGGCCGCGTTTGATTGCATGTGGGCCGGTGAGGAAGATCTTTGATCTCCCCACCGGCCCTTCATGCAACACAGTGGGGCCGGCGCTCGGATAGCGCCGGCCCTGCATAGACCGGCTGGATCTCCCCGGCCCGTGGCCATCGCGGCCCACCGGGCATTTGCCCGGTTTGCCCGATGGCCAGTCCGGGCCTGGTTTGAAGCTGTAACTGTTGAGGGTAGTAACAACCTAGTCTGGGTGCAGTCCCAAATAGAATCTCATATGGGGATAGTGAGTGCTTCCCTCTAGGTGTGTGCCTAACGCTGAATAAAGCTACTGACAAGCTCTCTGGCCAGGGCATCTTTGTTTCTTGTGACATTCTGGCTTTTAGGGTGCCATTCATGCGTTCCACTTTACCGCTACTTTGTGGGTGGTAGGGGGTGTGAAAGGCTAGGGTCACTCCCAGAGCAGTCCAAATTTCTTTAGTCACTGTTGCTGTAAAGGCTGGGCCCTGGTCACTTTCAATGACTTCTGGAAGTCCAAATCTACATACAATATCTGCAAGTAGACGTTTTGCTGTTGTCTTGGCAGTGATATTGGCCACTGGGTAGGCTTCTGGACAGCCTGAAAACATGTCCACTATTACTAGTGCATATTCATGAGGCCCACGCTTGGGCATTTGTATGTGGTCAATCTGAATTCTCTGGAATGGGTACATAGGCTTAGCCAGGTGTTTCAAGGGCACTTTGGTTGGTTTTCCTGGGTTGCATTTTGCACAAATGACACAGGCCCTACAGAAGCTGTTGATCAGTGTTGTGATTCCAGGTGCTTCATAATACTTCTGTATGAGGGCAGCCATTAAGTCTTTTGACAGATGTGCAGGTCCATGTGCCCATTGGACAACTGCAGGATATAGATTTTTAGGAAGGCAGAATCTAAAGTTGTTGTAATATACTCCATCCTTTAGGACTGCTCCTTTCTTCTTCCATTTCTGTATTTCTTTGGGGGCAGTTGTAGCTTGCTGTTCCCGTAAGATTCTTAGGTCAGTAGGAAGAGTCTGCAAGGTAAAAATAGGAATTTATTTGTGTCCGGACACTCCTTCATCCACTTCCTGCAATTTTCTTGCTGCTTGCTTAGCAGCCTGATCAGCCAAGTGGTTGCCCTTTGCTTCATCTGTATCCAATTTCCCATGTGCCTTTACTTTCAAAATGGCCACTTCTTCCGGGAGTAGGAGGGCATCCATTAGTTCCTTGATTGCAGAACTGTGTTTGACTGGCGTACCGGCAGTGGTAAGAAATCCTCTTGTTTTCCAAATTAGTCCGAAGTCATGTGCCACACGCAGAGCGTATCTTGAATCTGTGTAGATGTTGGCACGTTTTCCTTCGGAGATCTTGCATGCTGAGGTCAGGGCTTGTAATTCAGCTTCTTGTGCAGACATTGTTGGCGGTAAAGATGATGACTTGATAACTTCATCTGTTGTGGTTACGGCATATCCTGTGTGGTATTTTCCTTCTTCATCAGCATACTTTGAACCGTCCACAAACAGAGTGAGATCAGGATCTGCTAATGGATCCTCATGTACAGTTGGTAGGTGTATTGTCTCCATTTTCATCTGTTCAAAACAGTCATGAGGTGTCTCTGGGTCATAGTCATTCACTATGACCAGATCTTGAAATTCATTTTCCAGGAAGTGGCGTGGCCATGCTTCAAGATGGTCAATTGTTGGGTATCTGACAATGCCATTTTCCTGTAGCTGTGATTCATTCATGGTGGCCCATAATTTTGCCATGGGTCCAAGATCATTCAATGATCTTGTTTTCAGCTTGGTGACAGGGACATGTGGGACGGCAATGTCCCAATGACGATACAAGTATTTGAGTTCTGAAGGTAGAAGAATCAGGACCATGCTGTTGCCTTCAGAGTCACAGTAGAAGTCTTGTGCAGTGAGTTTCACCTCCACCAGATGATAGAGCTCATCTTCATAGCAAGGTTCAGGAGTGATGTTTGGCTTGTACCACATGGTACAGAAGGCATATCCTGCTCCCTCGCAGAGAGGTGTTTGTCCATCATGAAAGGATAAACCAGGATGCATTCTCTTGATAGTACCAGTAAGAAGGTAGATGTAGGTTTCATCCATGATAAACCCATAGTGGATACCTCCCTCAGGTAGTGGGAGAAGAGTGGACGGATTGAGAACTTGACATCTTTGTATGGTAATGTTGTCAGGTAAAAGGAGATGACATTGAAGACGTAGGTGTCTTGCAGGAGACACATGCTTGAGTTGTACTTGGTTGATGATGGCAGAAATGTCATGAGGGGCCAAGACAACTAGAGGGTGGCCAAGGACCAGGTCTGCAGTTCTTTCAATGAGTTCTCTTGCTGCAAAAACGGCCCATAGGCAAGAGGGGGTCCCTCTGGCCACAATATCCAGCTGGCAGAAGAAAAATCCAATAGGCCTTTGGCGGCCTCTTAATTCATTTGTTTGAGTAAGGACTCCTGTAGCGTGGCCTTGTCTTTCAGAGACAAACAACTTGAAGGGTTTGGTATAGTCTGGTAGGCTTAGAGCAGGAGCAGATGCAATGGCACGTTTTAGTGTACAGAAGTTGTCTTGTGCTTCATTGGTCAGGCAGAATGGGTCTGACTTGAGTGCATCATAGAGTGGTTGCATGAGCAGAGAGGCTTCTGGGATCCATGCTCGGCAGTAGGAAATGAGGCCTAAGAAGGCATGTAGAGATTTTGAAGTCCTTGGAGGTGGAATTTCCAGTACTGCTCTAACTCGGTCTCGAGTGAGATGTCTAGTACCTTGGGATAGACAATGGCCAAGGAAGATGACAGTAGGTTGACAGAATTGAAGCTTGAGAAGTGAAGCTTTGCATCCTTGGTCTGCTAAATAGCAAAGGAGACTAATTGAACATTCTTCTGTTGTGAGTATGTCATCTCCACAGAGCAGCAAATCATCCACATACTGGAGTAGGACAACTTTTGGATGGTCTGATTGCCATGGATCAAGGATAGAGCACATGGCCGTTGCAAATTGACTTGGAGACTTTTGTGCCCCTTGGGGCATGACAGTCCATGTATACTGTTGCTTTTCATGTGTGAAGGCAAACAGGTATTGACAAATTGGATCCAGAGGTACACTGAAGAAGGCATTGGCCAGATCAATGACTGTGAAGTATTTTGCAGAAGGTGGGACCCCAGAGAGCAGAGTGTGTGGGTTTGGTACAATAGGGGTGTCCAGGACTGTTGCTTCATTCACTGCACGGAGATCCTGGACCATTCTATACTTCTCTGGTTCACCTTTTGGAGTCTTTTTCTTCACAGGAAATAATGGGGTGTTGCATTTTGATTCACACTTGACAAGAGCACCCTTCTCCAATAGTGCTTTGATTTGAATTGAGATAGCTGCAGCTTGAGCTGGTTTTAAAGGGTATTGTGGTTTCCTTGGTAGCTTTGCTCCTGGAATGAGCTTTACCACCACGGGTGGAACTGTTAGGTGACCTATGTCCTCTGGGCCTGAGGACCACAGTTTTGCTGGTACTTGTGTCTTTAGTGAATCCGGGAAATTGGACCTCAGTTCCTTTGCATCTTCATGGGGATTTTCTAAGTGGAGCATCAGAGGCAGGGAGCACAAGGCTGAGGTGTCTGACACAGATAGAGGGGTAGATAGCTCTACCTGTCCATCTGGAGTGAAGATGATAGATGCCTGCAGGCGTGAGAGGACATCAGCGCCTAACAGGTTAATGGGGCATGTGGAGGATACCACAAAATGAGCAAGCAAGCTAGGGTAGTTGCTAACTCGTAATGGAGTTGTTAAAGGACTGTGTCTAGGTAGGCCATCCACTCCTACACAAGAGACATCAATATTTGACAGAAATGATGGGTCTGGCAGATCTTGTTCTCGTAGAACACTTCGGGCTGCACCTGTGTCAACAAGACATGTAGTAGGTTGTCCTTCAATGGGTAGAGTCACAGTGGCAAGTGGCCCCCCCTTATCCCCTGAAGATACTGCCATGACAGTTCTGTTGATGACACAGGCTTGCCAATTTCCTAATCATCTGGTTCCTCAACTATTGGAACTGTTTTTGTGGCCTTGGGGCCAGGAGCAGGCTTGAACACCTTCTTGGGTTCTGGGCAATAATTTTTGAAGTGTCCTTTAGCTTTGCAATTAAAGCAAAATCCATCCTCAGGTTTGGTGCCTTTTGGGACAGGTCCGGGGCGGGACACCATGAGAGGAGCTGAATTGGGCCTTCTAGGAGTCTGGGCAGATTCCAGACCCCTAGCAACTAGGAGTAAGGTATCCAGAGCGACTACTTTATATTCAGGGCGTGCAGCAATGATTCCCTTGCGTATGGAGTCTTTGACACCTTGGACAAATGAACCAGACAGCATTTGAGAATGGATCTTGTCTGTGAGATCAAATCCCAAATCTGTAAACAGTTGAAACAGTCTTGCATGAAACTTTTCCACTGATTCTCCTTTTTCCTGTACAATATCAGTAAGGCCAGCAGCCTGATCTGCAAGTTTGTCCTTAGCCCATTCCTTTAGCTGGTTGCAGAATGCTACTCCGGAGGGGTCATCAATGTCACTTATAAGCAAATCTGTGCTGAGGTGGCGGGCAATGCTGGGCCAGTATGCATCTCCGGCTTTGATTGCACAAATGCTCAGTAAATCACGCCATGCGGCGGAATAAGTCTTTTGAATTTGAACTATCCCTCGGTAAAAAGGCATAGGTTGTTTTTCTGGGTCAGGGAGTGATTTCATCAGAGCACTAGCCTGAGTAGGATTAAAAGCAACATATTTAGGAGGGGCCTGATCCCCCCGGCCCGTATGTCCGAAAGGATCATCGAGGGAACGGCGAGGCGGAGGCCCCGTGGCATCCTGTGAGCCCTGGGATCCATGAGAGCCGGCCTCCTCATACTCATCTTCGTCTGTGACCTGGACCCATCTGAGTAGTGGGGCCGCTTGAGGTGTCAGAACCGGGGGGAATGTGGGAATCCCGGATGCTGGGGTGGCCAGTGGATTATGAGCTTGGGGTGAGTAGTCACCGGGAAGTACCGGCATTAGGGGTGCTGGATAACTGGGGGCCGCCATATTGGAGGCGTGAAAGGAAGCTGCGTTAGGGTTAAGGGAGGTAGTGGCGGCCATGTTGAATGTGGGCACATCCGGGGTAGACTGTACCGGATTGGGCGTGGACGGGGTCTGGGGAGTGGCTTGGGAAAGGAAGTAGGCTTGGTTTGGATAGGGCAGGGCCATGTGGTAAGGGAAGGGGTATGGCCAGGCCATCTGGGCAGGGGCTGAGGTGGAACCTGGGGAGGGCGGGTTAGTTGGGCAGGGATTAGGAAAGGAGGAGGAATATCCTGGGTGTGGAAATGAAGCTGAAGGGGTGGCAACTTGGGCTGTGGGAGGAATAGGCAGGAGAGGGGACGGAGAGAGATTAGCAGAGGCGGGTGTAGTAGGAGGAGTCGGAGCGGGTGTAGTGGGATTGACAGTAGCGGGTGAGGAGGGGTTAGGGAACTGGGTGGATGCAAGTGGGAGGGTAGGATTATTGACGGAGAGAGAGCGTAGAGAAGGAATGGCGGATTAAATGTTTGGTTTAGACAGAGAAGGTAGTGTAGGGATGGATGAGGATGATGGGAACGTTAGGGATGATGGAGGGGAGAATAAAGATCCATCAGAATTCAGGACCGGACAAACAGGGGCGATGACGGGATGGGTTATGGGAGGATTGGGAGTGGGGAACATGGTCAGCTGGCTGTCACTCATTGCTGACTGAACCTTGGGGATAAACATCCCCTGGGCGCCATTTTGGGGCGCTGGCTGAGGGAATGCCCCAGCAACATAATTATTATGATATACATACAATTTTACACCTTTGTGATCTATTTCTTCCTCAACCCAACCTTCCTCTTGTATAGCTCTTGCTACTTTGTACCAGGCTTCTGCAGTACGTAGTAAATCATTATCTGCAAGCTTGCCTTTCTTCTCTGTCAGTAATCTACGCCAGCTTTCTGGCTGTAATCTACCACATGAAGGCACAGCAATTTTACACACTTTAGCAATCTTTTCAATTCCCTTAACCATCTCTTCTCCCTCTCTGTCTTCAACTAGATCACACGCTAACCAGCCCTTACTGGGCTTCCCTAATTCCTGTCCCATTCCCCCTATAAAAGGCGTCCCAGTTATAGAGGAAGGAAAATGAAACAGAGTGTCTACAATGCTCGACTGCCACTTGGAAGGGTGGGTCCCCCCAAGTGCGTCTTCCCAAAACGTAGACTAGTCACTAATTCCGCCTACCCGAGGTAGCCACGGATTGGAGCGAGGTGAGAAGTGTGTGACCAATCACTTCTCTCACAAGAGAAATAGGAGTGGAAAGTGTAAATAATACAGGAAGTAGAGTAAAAAGTAAAGTGAAAGTAGAGACAGACACAGGAGTTTGAATGACTCCCAATTATAACAACAATTCAATTGAAATACAGTGCATGCATCACAGTTCAAATAAATTCAACAGTAATCCCTTTCCTTTACTCATGTGACCAAAGCCACCTCCCTCAACCTCGTAGTGTCCCCGCTCGGAGAACGACTTTCGTAAGTCTCACTACCAGCGGCCACGGATAGCAGCTAACACCGGCCCGAGATCCGTATGCCTCCCCCGTTACAGCGGTCCACTAAGTGTGGCCACCACTATCCTCACCCTCGTAGCGCCCCTACGGACCCACCCGTAAGTCTCACTACCCCGTGGTGATGGAGACAGCAATGCCTGCCCGAATCCACGCACCACAAATAAAATTGGAATGCCACCAGCCTCAGCGCTCGAAGCTGGAGGGTACCACCTCTCTGCAAGCAGAGCTATGTGCACAATGAGGCTAGCTAGGCTATCAAAGTGACACCATGGGGAATCCCCAGGAAGCAGTGAGTCTACACCCTTCCACAGACTCCCCCCACCTCTTTTTCCTTACTGCTGCAGCTACCCAGCACCTAAAAGAGGTAAACAGGCAAAGAAGACCCCCAGGAAAACTTCCACAGGTCCACCCCCCTTTTTCCCTACAGCCACAGTCACGTGGCTCCTAAAAGGGGTAAACAGGCAACAGAGGACCCCCAGGCAAACACCACAGGTCCACCCCCCCTTTATCCCAAAGGGGCACACAGACAAACACTCTACCCGGGCACTTAAGCTAGAGACAGACCAATGCAAACACACCCAGGCAACAGATAGACTAAATGCAGGTAAACAGGTGGGTAACAATAAGGCACCGGGCAAGATATTACCTGTCTTTGATGTCCTCCCAGTAGCAGTCACAGACACTGGGACGGGTCAATCAAAGGGGCTGGAACATACCGGCTAGGCTCTGCAGTAGTCTCTACCGTGTACTGGGAGGTGATCAGTCTCCTTTCCTTCCCCCAGGATTCCTCCGTCCAGCAGCGTCTTCCTTAGGACGGCTTACCGGCCAGAGGCCATAGCCCTATGCCCCACGTATGGGCGCCAAATTGATGTAGATTATTTTAGAAATAAACAAATATGTTCAAATGTCTATCTGTTCCTGTCCAAATCTGAGATGATTAAATTGCGTATACGCAGAAGTAAATTCACACTGACACACGGAGTTCAGGTTAAAAGCACTTCGAGAAAATTTAATGGCATCTGGTTAAAAGCGGGCTCGCAGACCCTTATAAGAGCAAAATTACATCATCATTGAATATCAAGATAACAACAAATAAACATCATTAATTGGATTAGGTGTTAAGTGGCTATGTCAATGTCCACCCATCAATATTATTAATTGGCTCAAGTACTAAGTGGCTGACTAGGTGTCCTCCCACCGGGAGGTGGCGTCATTCTGGACACGGGTGTGAACAGATGGCTCAAGCGCCATCTTACCCAGCACGAGGCTTACTCGGTGGGAAGGGGGGCTTGGGCGTCATTTTGGGTAGTTAGTGATGTCAGACTCGGGGTCAGGTTCAGGGTCTTTTTTTATGAAAGAACATTTCATTAGAACAGTTTTCACATGGCCTAGCTATAGTATACTTTGTTTCATATTACAGGAACTTGATAATTCCGGTGTTAGTCATGTCCTTCTAGAAAATACATTCTCTATTCAATATTCTAAATGCTGTTAGGAAAATCTGTCATGCAATGTAGTTAAAATGGAGTTAGTACAAAAATTCAATACAGGATCAATAAAGGTTTTTTAATAATTCTACATCAGTCCCCCCTATGAAATGTTAGATTCTAAAAAAGATAAACTTTATTTGTTAATACCAGAAGATGTGTTAGCCCAAAGGCACAGAAACCCAGTGACCGCTAGCTAGGTGTTATTGCAAAGTGCAATTCTGTCCCTCCCTTTCCCTAACAGGCTGCAGCACATCCGTCAATACGGTCAGGAAATTTCTTCACTCCGCTGGTAACCCGCGGTGGCTTGTCCACCACATCTCCGCACGGCAGACAGTTCCATAGAGACGGACGCTGTCCCTAAGCTGGTTCCCTACCTAGAACTCTTGCACTTTATCAGTAAAAGGGATAGTTTGCAGCGGTATACAGGGTGAGTTGAGATCTTGGAAATCTTGGTCATCAACTGTCAGATGTGCAAAAGTTGGTGCCGCTTGGTCTACAGTCTTCTGTAGGAATTTTCTCAGACCGGGGAGGACACAACAAACGAGAAGAGCGAAAATAAAAAGAGAAATTAGTATTGCCATACCAATATGCATTAAAGCTTTTTGCCATCCTGTCATCCAACCAAACCATCTTTCCCAGGGATCTTTTATCCCAGAATTCCTTTTTAACTCTTCAGAGAGTTTATTTAATTTCTCTATGGCCATGGTGACTTTACCATTAGGACCTGTGTTTTCTGGAATGTACGTACAACAGGTCATGGTGTCGGGCAATGTTTGGTTTAGACAGAGAAGGTAGTGTAGGGATGGATGAGGATGATGGGAACGTTAGGGATGATGGAGGGGAGAATAAAGATCCATCAGAATTCAGGACCGGACAAACAGGGGCGATGACGGGATGGGTTATGGGAGGATTGGGAGTGGGGAACATGGTCAGCTGGCTGTCACTCATTGCTGACTGAACCTTGGGGATAAACATCCCCTGGGCGCCATTTTGGGGCGCTGGCTGAGGGAATGCCCCAGCAACATAATTATTATGATATACATACAATTTTACACCTTTGTGATCTATTTCTTCCTCAACCCAACCTTCCTCTTGTATAGCTCTTGCTACTTTGTACCAGGCTTCTGCAGTACGTAGTAAATCATTATCTGCAAGCTTGCCTTTCTTCTCTGTCAGTAATCTACGCCAGCTTTCTGGCTGTAATCTACCACATGAAGGCACAGCAATTTTACACACTTTAGCAATCTTTTCAATTCCCTTAACCATCTCTTCTCCCTCTCTGTCTTCAACTAGATCACACGCTAACCAGCCCTTACTGGGCTTCCCTAATTCCTGTCCCATTCCCCCTATAAAAGGCGTCCCAGTTATAGAGGAAGGAAAATGAAACAGAGTGTCTACAATGCTCGACTGCCACTTGGAAGGGTGGGTCCCCCCAAGTGCGTCTTCCCAAAACGTAGACTAGTCACTAATTCCGCCTACCCGAGGTAGCCACGGATTGGAGCGAGGTGAGAAGTGTGTGACCAATCACTTCTCTCACAAGAGAAATAGGAGTGGAAAGTGTAAATAATACAGGAAGTAGAGTAAAAAGTAAAGTGAAAGTAGAGACAGACACAGGAGTTTGAATGACTCCCAATTATAACAACAATTCAATTGAAATACAGTGCATGCATCACAGTTCAAATAAATTCAACAGTAATCCCTTTCCTTTACTCATGTGACCAAAGCCACCTCCCTCAACCTCGTAGTGTCCCCGCTCGGAGAACGACTTTCGTAAGTCTCACTACCAGCGGCCACGGATAGCAGCTAACACCGGCCCGAGATCCGTATGCCTCCCCCGTTACAGCGGTCCACTAAGTGTGGCCACCACTATCCTCACCCTCGTAGCGCCCCTACGGACCCACCCGTAAGTCTCACTACCCCGTGGTGATGGAGACAGCAATGCCTGCCCGAATCCACGCACCACAAATAAAATTGGAATGCCACCAGCCTCAGCGCTCGAAGCTGGAGGGTACCACCTCTCTGCAAGCAGAGCTATGTGCACAATGAGGCTAGCTAGGCTATCAAAGTGACACCATGGGGAATCCCCAGGAAGCAGTGAGTCTACACCCTTCCACAGACTCCCCCCACCTCTTTTTCCTTACTGCTGCAGCTACCCAGCACCTAAAAGAGGTAAACAGGCAAAGAAGACCCCCAGGAAAACTTCCACAGGTCCACCCCCCTTTTTCCCTACAGCCACAGTCACGTGGCTCCTAAAAGGGGTAAACAGGCAACAGAGGACCCCCAGGCAAACACCACAGGTCCACCCCCCCTTTATCCCAAAGGGGCACACAGACAAACACTCTACCCGGGCACTTAAGCTAGAGACAGACCAATGCAAACACACCCAGGCAACAGATAGACTAAATGCAGGTAAACAGGTGGGTAACAATAAGGCACCGGGCAAGATATTACCTGTCTTTGATGTCCTCCCAGTAGCAGTCACAGACACTGGGACGGGTCAATCAAAGGGGCTGGAACATACCGGCTAGGCTCTGCAGTAGTCTCTACCGTGTACTGGGAGGTGATCAGTCTCCTTTCCTTCCCCCAGGATTCCTCCGTCCAGCAGCGTCTTCCTTAGGACGGCTTACCGGCCAGAGGCCATAGCCCTATGCCCCACGTATGGGCGCCAAATTGATGTAGATTATTTTAGAAATAAACAAATATGTTCAAATGTCTATCTGTTCCTGTCCAAATCTGAGATGATTAAATTGCGTATACGCAGAAGTAAATTCACACTGACACACGGAGTTCAGGTTAAAAGCACTTCGAGAAAATTTAATGGCATCTGGTTAAAAGCGGGCTCGCAGACCCTTATAAGAGCAAAATTACATCATCATTGAATATCAAGATAACAACAAATAAACATCATTAATTGGATTAGGTGTTAAGTGGCTATGTCAATGTCCACCCATCAATATTATTAATTGGCTCAAGTACTAAGTGGCTGACTAGGTGTCCTCCCACCGGGAGGTGGCGTCATTCTGGACACGGGTGTGAACAGATGGCTCAAGCGCCATCTTACCCAGCACGAGGCTTACTCGGTGGGAAGGGGGGCTTGGGCGTCATTTTGGGTAGTTAGTGATGTCAGACTCGGGGTCAGGTTCAGGGTCTTTTTTTATGAAAGAACATTTCATTAGAACAGTTTTCACATGGCCTAGCTATAGTATACTTTGTTTCATATTACAGGAACTTGATAATTCCGGTGTTAGTCATGTCCTTCTAGAAAATACATTCTCTATTCAATATTCTAAATGCTGTTAGGAAAATCTGTCATGCAATGTAGTTAAAATGGAGTTAGTACAAAAATTCAATACAGGATCAATAAAGGTTTTTTAATAATTCTACATCAGTCCCCCCTATGAAATGTTAGATTCTAAAAAAGATAAACTTTATTTGTTAATACCAGAAGATGTGTTAGCCCAAAGGCACAGAAACCCAGTGACCGCTAGCTAGGTGTTATTGCAAAGTGCAATTCTGTCCCTCCCTTTCCCTAACAGGCTGCAGCACATCCGTCAATACGGTCAGGAAATTTCTTCACTCCGCTGGTAACCCGCGGTGGCTTGTCCACCACATCTCCGCACGGCAGACAGTTCCATAGAGACGGACGCTGTCCCTAAGCTGGTTCCCTACCTAGAACTCTTGCACTTTATCAGTAAAAGGGATAGTTTGCAGCGGTATACAGGGTGAGTTGAGATCTTGGAAATCTTGGTCATCAACTGTCAGATGTGCAAAAGTTGGTGCCGCTTGGTCTACAGTCTTCTGTAGGAATTTTCTCAGACCGGGGAGGACACAACAAACGAGAAGAGCGAAAATAAAAAGAGAAATTAGTATTGCCATACCAATATGCATTAAAGCTTTTTGCCATCCTGTCATCCAACCAAACCATCTTTCCCAGGGATCTTTTATCCCAGAATTCCTTTTTAACTCTTCAGAGAGTTTATTTAATTTCTCTATGGCCATGGTGACTTTACCATTAGGACCTGTGTTTTCTGGAATGTACGTACAACAGGTCATGGTGTCGGGCAATATTTTACAGCTAGAATCATGTCTAAGGCCTTTCTGTTCTGGAAGGACATTTGAGATGTAGCCTGCAGCTGTTCGGCTAAACCCTGGAGGGCATCTCTGGTGTAGTTAACAAAGCGTTGTTGGTTGTAATAAATGTAATTTATCCAATTTAAATTCTTGTTTGCAATAACTATGGTAAAAAGTGATTCAAACCCCGCAGCAACTTCATCTCTTGCTTTAAATTCATTAGGCACCCCCCTAGGCACCCCAATGGCATCAATGTAAATGTGGGGGTCAAAACTGCCTCTTACTGGGGCTTCACGCTTAACCTTGGCTTGTGTGTGTATGGACTCATGTATGTCAGGGTGTGTGTCAGAGATAATATGTATAGGCATGATGGCTTTAGCCAGAGTACACTCCCCCCACCATTCCTTGTCCATCCTGGATCTTAGCTGTAAATCCCCACACAACCAGTAAATATCCCCCAATGACCTAGTATGAAATTGTAACAGGTACATAGGGACAGTTCTGTAGGTGGCACAATACCCTTTGGAGAAGTTACCCATGAACTTACCAATTCCATCATAATTGGCATAACAGGTGTAGTTTCCTTTGTAATCTGTAACACCCTCTGGGGGTTTGACATCCTTGGTTAGGAGAGGGTATTCTACTGTCCATGCTTCGCAGAGGGACCTATTAAAGTTATAGTGGTAGGCAAAAAGACTCAAAACACATTCTTCTATATCTACTGGCAAAGTCAAAGGTACGGTGCCAAGGTGAGGCCGGGCACCACCACACACATAGCATGCGGTTCTGTTATGTTTGTTGGCATTATATTTCATCCATTCTAACCATAAATTAATATCATTAAAACCTGTTTCAGCGGCCATAGTATCTTCAAAGGTGGGGTTAGCGATGGCCATCATGTCTTTAAAGGACTGGATGTGTGGTTTTAATGGATTTGAGACCATGTGGGTGGTCCCTTGCCACTCTAGGGAGTGGCACATATCTTTTAGGTAGAAGTGCCCCAATTTGTTATAGGAACCTTTCTTCCAATACATTCCCATTACATACTGATCTTCATCCGTTGGGCTGGGATGCTCTATATTTAGAATTAATTTCATGGGTGTACCTCCTCCAGGCTTCCTTAGGGTCATTCTTTGGAGGAGGGATCTACCATGGTCATCTACCTTAGATAAGGCACTTTTGGGTTTGTAACCCCAGGCAGGCCCAGCATTCCACCCTGCAGCCCCCCAATGGTTACAGTTATGCCGCCATTGTTTGTCAACTACACAAACATAGGGGTCCTTTACATGTGGGATATCTCTATAGATAGTTTGAATTTGTGACGTAGGAAATGGGCAGTCTACAATGTCACAGTAATCAAAAGTATATGTAGCCACACGGGTACATGAGGAATTGTACCAGAAGGTATACCCACTGGCATCTTTAGTAATGGCTACTTGTTGAGCCTTAATTAGGCTGATTAAGGAGATGATGTACCAGAGGTACATGGTTGTGCGGTATCTGCTTCCTCTGGGGCAGGAGTCTTCTTGCAATGGGAAGCGTGGATCCAATGTGGCCTGCCGGCCAATTTGACGGAGGTTGAAGTGATCAGGAGAACTTGGAATGGTCCGTCAAATCTTGGTTCCAGGGTATGTTTCCGCACAAATTTCTTGACCAGAACCCAATCTCCGGGAAGCAGGTTGTGGGTACCCGTATCAAATTCAGGATTTGGAATTGAAGAGAAAACTTGGGCATGTATTTTGTTCAAGGCACTTGCAAGTTCAGTTACATAATCTACTAAAACATCAGTTTGAAGCAGGGCCGGACTGGGAAAAAAATTCAGCCCGGGCATTTTTTGTTCACAGCGGCCCACTGAAAAGGGGGCGGGGCCAGATAGGGTGTGTTTTGTCATCCCCAATGACAAGCACGCCCCATCTCAA
Source organism: Pelobates fuscus (assembly GCF_036172605.1). NCBI lineage: Eukaryota > Metazoa > Chordata > Amphibia > Anura > Pelobatidae > Pelobates > Pelobates fuscus. Next base: position 8,224,151 of record NC_086319.1, read on the forward strand.
AGTGAGCATGTTGATTCAATGCTCTTCCAGGGCATGAGAAAAGGGCCCTGTATTTGTTCTGCACAGTGCAAGCAAATTTAATAACATGCTTGCATTGTTTGCTTGAAACTTGTCTCAGGGGTTTCCATAATTGGGATACTCACTGTATCCCATTTATGGAGACACTATGTGTTTGCTTACATGGAATCTAGTGTGTGCATAGGGGATCCAGAGTGTGTATGTCAGAAATGTAGTGTGTGTGTAGGTCGTGCAGCGTCTGTGTGTAGGGGATCTAGTGTGTGTTTGAAGGACTCAGGAGTGTGTATAGGAGATCTAGTGAGTGTGTGTGCGTGTATAGAGGATTCAGAGTGTATATAGAGATTTAGTGTGTGTATATCTGTAGATATCCAGAGTTGGGTAGGAATCTATGGTTTGTCTGGAATTTAATGTGTTTAGGGGTGCAGTATGTGTGTGAGGGGTTCTGTAGTATATATACATATATGTTTGGTGTGTAGTGTGTGTGTGTGTGTGTGAGTGGTGCAGCGTGTTTGGGGGCTGCTGTGTGTGTGAGGTGTGCAGTGTGTGTGTGTGTGTGCTGTGTGTGTTAGGATGCTGTGTGAGGGTGGTGTGTGTGTGTGTTAGGGTGCTTTGTGAGGGTGATGTGTTTTAGGGTGCTGTGTGAAGGTTCTGTGTGTGTGAGTGAGGGTGGTGTGTGTTGGGTGTTAGGGTGGTGTGTGTGTTAGGGCGCTGTGTGTGTTAGGGCGCTGTGTGTGTTAGCGTGCTGTGTGTGTTAGCGTGATTTGTGAGGACGCTGTGTGTGTTAGGGTGCTGTATGAGGGTGATGTGTGTTAGGGTGATGTGTGTTAGGATGCTGTATGAGGGTGGTGTGTGTTAGAATGCTGTATGAGGGTGATGTATGAGGGTGATGTGTGTTAGGATGCTGTATGAGGGTGGTGTGTGTTAGGATGCTGTATGAGGGTGATGTGTGTTAGGATGCTGTATGAGGGTGGTGTGTGTTAGGATGCTGTATGAGGGTGATGTGTGTTAGGATGCTGTATGAGGGTGGTGTGTGTTAGGATGCTGTATGAGGGTGGTGTGTGTTAGGATGCTGTATGAGGGTGGTGTGTGTTAGGATGCTGTATGAGGGTGATGTGTGTTAGGATGCTGTATGAGGGTGGTGTACCCTAAATAATACCCTAACACACATCACCCTCATACAATGATAATAATAAACATATATTTTAACCCCTCCAGTAGTTAAATCATTAGTATTACTAATGTGTTTGGGGAGGCAGGTAAATGCCAATACTGATGTGTTTTTTTTATAATAAAAGTTTAAAAAAAAACAACAGACATTATACCCCCACCCTTAATTTCCTACCTATAGCCTGGAGGGGAGGGCTGCTGACATCCATCCCTGGTGGTCCTCGTGGTAAGTAAACTCTAGCCCTTTGGGGCTAGAGTTCACTCTCGCGAGACCCGGCCGGTTGCCATGGCAACGGACGGATCTCGCGAGAGAAACCCGGCGGAGCTGCAAGTTAGAGCTCCGCCGGGTCCTCTCTCCAGGCAAGCTGGCTCCCTCCCTCTCTCCCCCGCCGGCGGCCGCGTTTGATTGCATGTGGGCCGGTGAGGAAGATCTTTGATCTCCCCACCGGCCCTTCATGCAACACAGTGGGGCCGGCGCTCGGATAGCGCCGGCCCTGCATAGACCGGCTGGATCTCCCCGGCCCGTGGCCATCGCGGCCCACCGGGCATTTGCCCGGTTTGCCCGATGGCCAGTCCGGGCCTGGTTTGAAGCTGTAACTGTTGAGGGTAGTAACAACCTAGTCTGGGTGCAGTCCCAAATAGAATCTCATATGGGGATAGTGAGTGCTTCCCTCTAGGTGTGTGCCTAACGCTGAATAAAGCTACTGACAAGCTCTCTGGCCAGGGCATCTTTGTTTCTTGTGACATTTTTAACATTCTGGCTTTTAGGGTGCCATTCATGCGTTCCACTTTACCGCTACTTTGTGGGTGGTAGGGGGTGTGAAAGGCTAGGGTCACTCCCAGAGCAGTCCAAATTTCTTTAGTCACTGTTGCTGTAAAGGCTGGGCCCTGGTCACTTTCAATGACTTCTGGAAGTCCAAATCTACATACAATATCTGCAAGTAGACGTTTTGCTGTTGTCTTGGCAGTGATATTGGCCACTGGGTAGGCTTCTGGCCAGCCTGAAAACATGTCCACTATTACTAGTGCATATTCATGAGGCCCACGCTTGGGCATTTGTATGTGGTCAATCTGAATTCTCTGGAATGGGTACATAGGCTTAGCCAGGTGTTTCAAGGGCACTTTGGTTGGTTTTCCTGGGTTGCATTTTGCACAAATGACACAGGCCCTACAGAAGCTGTTGATCAGTGTTGTGATTCCAGGTGCTTCATAATACTTCTGTATGAGGGCAGCCATTAAGTCTTTTGACAGATGTGCAGGTCCATGTGCCCATTGGACAACTGCAGGATATAGATTTTTAGGAAGGCAGAATCTAAAGTTGTTGTAATATACTCCATCCTTTAGGACTGCTCCTTTCTTCTTCCATTTCTGTATTTCTTTGGGGGCAGTTGTAGCTTGCTGTTCCCGTAAGATTCTTAGGTCAGTAGGAAGAGTCTGCAAGGTAAAAATAGGAATTTATTTGTGTCCGGACACTCCTTCATCCACTTCCTGCAATTTTCTTGCTGCTTGCTTAGCAGCCTGATCAGCCAAGTGGTTGCCCTTTGCTTCATCTGTATCCAATTTCCCATGTGCCTTTACTTTCAAAATGGCCACTTCTTCCGGGAGTAGGAGGGCATCCATTAGTTCCTTGATTGCAGAACTGTGTTTGACTGGCGTACCGGCAGTGGTAAGAAATCCTCTTGTTTTCCAAATTAGTCCGAAGTCATGTGCCACACGCAGAGCGTATCTTGAATCTGTGTAGATGTTGGCACGTTTTCCTTCGGAGATCTTGCATGCTGAGGTCAGGGCTTGTAATTCAGCTTCTTGTGCAGACATTGTTGGCGGTAAAGATGATGACTTGATAACTTCATCTGTTGTGGTTACGGCATATCCTGTGTGGTATTTTCCTTCTTCATCAGCATACTTTGAACCGTCCACAAACAGAGTGAGATCAGGATCTGCTAATGGATCCTCATGTACAGTTGGTAGGTGTATTGTCTCCATTTTCATCTGTTCAAAACAGTCATGAGGTGTCTCTGGGTCATAGTCATTCACTATGACCAGATCTTGAAATTCATTTTCCAGGAAGTGGCGTGGCCATGCTTCAAGATGGTCAATTGTTGGGTATCTGACAATGCCATTTTCCTGTAGCTGTGATTCATTCATGGTGGCCCATAATTTTGCCATGGGTCCAAGATCATTCAATGATCTTGTTTTCAGCTTGGTGACAGGGACATGTGGGACGGCAATGTCCCAATGACGATACAAGTATTTGAGTTCTGAAGGTAGAAGAATCAGGACCATGCTGTTGCCTTCAGAGTCACAGTAGAAGTCTTGTGCAGTGAGTTTCACCTCCACCAGATGATAGAGCTCATCTTCATAGCAAGGTTCAGGAGTGATGTTTGGCTTGTACCACATGGTACAGAAGGCATATCCTGCTCCCTCGCAGAGAGGTGTTTGTCCATCATGAAAGGATAAACCAGGATGCATTCTCTTGATAGTACCAGTAAGAAGGTAGATGTAGGTTTCATCCATGATAAACCCATAGTGGATACCTCCCTCAGGTAGTGGGAGAAGAGTGGACGGATTGAGAACTTGACATCTTTGTATGGTAATGTTGTCAGGTAAAAGGAGATGACATTGAAGACGTAGGTGTCTTGCAGGAGACACATGCTTGAGTTGTACTTGGTTGATGATGGCAGAAATGTCATGAGGGGCCAAGACAACTAGAGGGTGGCCAAGGACCAGGTCTGCAGTTCTTTCAATGAGTTCTCTTGCTGCAAAAACGGCCCATAGGCAAGAGGGGGTCCCTCTGGCCACAATATCCAGCTGGCAGAAGAAAAATCCAATAGGCCTTTGGCGGCCTCTTAATTCATTTGTTTGAGTAAGGACTCCTGTAGCGTGGCCTTGTCTTTCAGAGACAAACAACTTGAAGGGTTTGGTATAGTCTGGTAGGCTTAGAGCAGGAGCAGATGCAATGGCACGTTTTAGTGTACAGAAGTTGTCTTGTGCTTCATTGGTCAGGCAGAATGGGTCTGACTTGAGTGCATCATAGAGTGGTTGCATGAGCAGAGAGGCTTCTGGGATCCATGCTCGGCAGTAGGAAATGAGGCCTAAGAAGGCATGTAGAGATTTTGAAGTCCTTGGAGGTGGAATTTCCAGTACTGCTCTAACTCGGTCTCGAGTGAGATGTCTAGTACCTTGGGATAGACAATAGCCAAGGAAGATGACAGTAGGTTGACAGAATTGAAGCTTGAGAAGTGAAGCTTTGCATCCTTGGTCTGCTAAATAGCAAAGGAGACTAATTGAACATTCTTCTGTTGTGAGTATGTCATCTCCACAGAGCAGCAAATCATCCACATACTGGAGTAGGACAACTTTTGGATGGTCTGATTGCCATGGATCAAGGATAGAGCACATGGCCGTTGCAAATTGACTTGGAGACTTTTGTGCCCCTTGGGGCATGACAGTCCATGTATACTGTTGCTTTTCATGTGTGAAGGCAAACAGGTATTGACAAATTGGATCCAGAGGTACACTGAAGAAGGCATTGGCCAGATCAATGACTGTGAAGTATTTTGCAGAAGGTGGGACCCCAGAGAGCAGAGTGTGTGGGTTTGGTACAATAGGGGTGTCCAGGACTGTTGCTTCATTCACTGCACGGAGATCCTGGACCATTCTATACTTCTCTGGTTCACCTTTTGGAGTCTTTTTCTTCACAGGAAATAATGGGGTGTTGCATTTTGATTCACACTTGACAAGAGCACCCTTCTCCAATAGTGCTTTGATTTGAATTGAGATAGCTGCAGCTTGAGCTGGTTTTAAAGGGTATTGTGGTTTCCTTGGTAGCTTTGCTCCTGGAATGAGCTTTACCACCACGGGTGGAACTGTTAGGTGACCTATGTCCTCTGGGCCTGAGGACCACAGTTTTGCTGGTACTTGTGTCTTTAGTGAATCCGGGAAATTGGACCTCAGTTCCTTTGCATCTTCATGGGGATTTTCTAAGTGGAGCATCAGAGGCAGGGAGCACAAGGCTGAGGTGTCTGACACAGATAGAGGGGTAGATAGCTCTACCTGTCCATCTGGAGTGAAGATGATAGATGCCTGCAGGCGTGAGAGGACATCAGCGCCTAACAGGTTAATGGGGCATGTGGAGGATACCACAAAATGAGCAAGCAAGCTAGGGTAGTTGCTAACTCGTAATGGAGTTGTTAAAGGACTGTGTCTAGGTAGGCCATCCACTCCTACACAAGAGACATCAATATTTGACAGAAATGATGGGTCTGGCAGATCTTGTTCTCGTAGAACACTTCGGGCTGCACCTGTGTCAACAAGACATGTAGTAGGTTGTCCTTCAATGGGTAGAGTCACAGTGGCAAGTGGCCCCCCCTTATCCCCTGAAGATACTGCCATGACAGTTCTGTTGATGACACAGGCTTGCCAATTTCCTAATCATCTGGTTCCTCAACTATTGGAACTGTTTTTGTGGCCTTGGGGCCAGGAGCAGGCTTGAACACCTTCTTGGGTTCTGGGCAATAATTTTTGAAGTGTCCTTTAGCTTTGCAATTAAAGCAAAATCCATCCTCAGGTTTGGTGCCTTTTGGGACAGGTCCGGGGCGGGACACCATGAGAGGAGCTGAATTGGGCCTTCTAGGAGTCTGGGCAGATTCCAGACCCCTAGCAACTAGGAGTAAGGTATCCAGAGCGACTACTTTATATTCAGGGCGTGCAGCAATGATTCCCTTGCGTATGGAGTCTTTGACACCTTGGACAAATGAACCAGACAGCATTTGAGAATGGATCTTGTCTGTGAGATCAAATCCCAAATCTGTAAACAGTTGAAACAGTCTTGCATGAAACTTTTCCACTGATTCTCCTTTTTCCTGTACAATATCAGTAAGGCCAGCAGCCTGATCTGCAAGTTTGTCCTTAGCCCATTCCTTTAGCTGGTTGCAGAATGCTACTCCGGAGGGGTCATCAATGTCACTTATAAGCAAATCTGTGCTGAGGTGGCGGGCAATGCTGGGCCAGTATGCATCTCCGGCTTTGATTGCACAAATGCTCAGTAAATCACGCCATGCGGCGGAATAAGTCTTTTGAATTTGAACTATCCCTCGGTAAAAAGGCATAGGTTGTTTTTCTGGGTCAGGGAGTGATTTCATCAGAGCACTAGCCTGAGTAGGATTAAAAGCAACATATTTAGGAGGGGCCTGATCCCCCCGGCCCGTATGTCCGAAAGGATCATCGAGGGAACGGCGAGGCGGAGGCCCCGTGGCATCCTGTGAGCCCTGGGATCCATGAGAGCCGGCCTCCTCATACTCATCTTCGTCTGTGACCTGGACCCATCTGAGTAGTGGGGCCGCTTGAGGTGTCAGAACCGGGGGGAATGTGGGAATCCCGGATGCTGGGGTGGCCAGTGGATTATGAGCTTGGGGTGAGTAGTCACCGGGAAGTACCGGCATTAGGGGTGCTGGATAACTGGGGGCCGCCATATTGGAGGCGTGAAAGGAAGCTGCGTTAGGGTTAAGGGAGGTAGTGGCGGCCATGTTGAATGTGGGCACATCCGGGGTAGACTGTACCGGATTGGGCGTGGACGGGGTCTGGGGAGTGGCTTGGGAAAGGAAGTAGGCTTGGTTTGGATAGGGCAGGGCCATGTGGTAAGGGAAGGGGTATGGCCAGGCCATCTGGGCAGGGGCTGAGGTGGAACCTGGGGAGGGCGGGTTAGTTGGGCAGGGATTAGGAAAGGAGGAGGAATATCCTGGGTGTGGAAATGAAGCTGAAGGGGTGGCAACTTGGGCTGTGGGAGGAATAGGCAGGAGAGGGGACGGAGAGAGATTAGCAGAGGCGGGTGTAGTAGGAGGAGTCGGAGCGGGTGTAGTGGGATTGACAGTAGCGGGTGAGGAGGGGTTAGGGAACTGGGTGGATGCAAGTGGGAGGGTAGGATTATTGACGGAGAGAGAGCGTAGAGAAGGAATGGCGGATTAAATGTTTGGTTTAGACAGAGAAGGTAGTGTAGGGATGGATGAGGATGATGGGAACGTTAGGGATGATGGAGGGGAGAATAAAGATCCATCAGAATTCAGGACCGGACAAACAGGGGCGATGACGGGATGGGTTATGGGAGGATTGGGAGTGGGGAACATGGTCAGCTGGCTGTCACTCATTGCTGACTGAACCTTGGGGATAAACATCCCCTGGGCGCCATTTTGGGGCGCTGGCTGAGGGAATGCCCCAGCAACATAATTATTATGATATACATACAATTTTACACCTTTGTGATCTATTTCTTCCTCAACCCAACCTTCCTCTTGTATAGCTCTTGCTACTTTGTACCAGGCTTCTGCAGTACGTAGTAAATCATTATCTGCAAGCTTGCCTTTCTTCTCTGTCAGTAATCTACGCCAGCTTTCTGGCTGTAATCTACCACATGAAGGCACAGCAATTTTACACACTTTAGCAATCTTTTCAATTCCCTTAACCATCTCTTCTCCCTCTCTGTCTTCAACTAGATCACACGCTAACCAGCCCTTACTGGGCTTCCCTAATTCCTGTCCCATTCCCCCTATAAAAGGCGTCCCAGTTATAGAGGAAGGAAAATGAAACAGAGTGTCTACAATGCTCGACTGCCACTTGGAAGGGTGGGTCCCCCCAAGTGCGTCTTCCCAAAACGTAGACTAGTCACTAATTCCGCCTACCCGAGGTAGCCACGGATTGGAGCGAGGTGAGAAGTGTGTGACCAATCACTTCTCTCACAAGAGAAATAGGAGTGGAAAGTGTAAATAATACAGGAAGTAGAGTAAAAAGTAAAGTGAAAGTAGAGACAGACACAGGAGTTTGAATGACTCCCAATTATAACAACAATTCAATTGAAATACAGTGCATGCATCACAGTTCAAATAAATTCAACAGTAATCCCTTTCCTTTACTCATGTGACCAAAGCCACCTCCCTCAACCTCGTAGTGTCCCCGCTCGGAGAACGACTTTCGTAAGTCTCACTACCAGCGGCCACGGATAGCAGCTAACACCGGCCCGAGATCCGTATGCCTCCCCCGTTACAGCGGTCCACTAAGTGTGGCCACCACTATCCTCACCCTCGTAGCGCCCCTACGGACCCACCCGTAAGTCTCACTACCCCGTGGTGATGGAGACAGCAATGCCTGCCCGAATCCACGCACCACAAATAAAATTGGAATGCCACCAGCCTCAGCGCTCGAAGCTGGAGGGTACCACCTCTCTGCAAGCAGAGCTATGTGCACAATGAGGCTAGCTAGGCTATCAAAGTGACACCATGGGGAATCCCCAGGAAGCAGTGAGTCTACACCCTTCCACAGACTCCCCCCACCTCTTTTTCCTTACTGCTGCAGCTACCCAGCACCTAAAAGAGGTAAACAGGCAAAGAAGACCCCCAGGAAAACTTCCACAGGTCCACCCCCCTTTTTCCCTACAGCCACAGTCACGTGGCTCCTAAAAGGGGTAAACAGGCAACAGAGGACCCCCAGGCAAACACCACAGGTCCACCCCCCCTTTATCCCAAAGGGGCACACAGACAAACACTCTACCCGGGCACTTAAGCTAGAGACAGACCAATGCAAACACACCCAGGCAACAGATAGACTAAATGCAGGTAAACAGGTGGGTAACAATAAGGCACCGGGCAAGATATTACCTGTCTTTGATGTCCTCCCAGTAGCAGTCACAGACACTGGGACGGGTCAATCAAAGGGGCTGGAACATACCGGCTAGGCTCTGCAGTAGTCTCTACCGTGTACTGGGAGGTGATCAGTCTCCTTTCCTTCCCCCAGGATTCCTCCGTCCAGCAGCGTCTTCCTTAGGACGGCTTACCGGCCAGAGGCCATAGCCCTATGCCCCACGTATGGGCGCCAAATTGATGTAGATTATTTTAGAAATAAACAAATATGTTCAAATGTCTATCTGTTCCTGTCCAAATCTGAGATGATTAAATTGCGTATACGCAGAAGTAAATTCACACTGACACACGGAGTTCAGGTTAAAAGCACTTCGAGAAAATTTAATGGCATCTGGTTAAAAGCGGGCTCGCAGACCCTTATAAGAGCAAAATTACATCATCATTGAATATCAAGATAACAACAAATAAACATCATTAATTGGATTAGGTGTTAAGTGGCTATGTCAATGTCCACCCATCAATATTATTAATTGGCTCAAGTACTAAGTGGCTGACTAGGTGTCCTCCCACCGGGAGGTGGCGTCATTCTGGACACGGGTGTGAACAGATGGCTCAAGCGCCATCTTACCCAGCACGAGGCTTACTCGGTGGGAAGGGGGGCTTGGGCGTCATTTTGGGTAGTTAGTGATGTCAGACTCGGGGTCAGGTTCAGGGTCTTTTTTTATGAAAGAACATTTCATTAGAACAGTTTTCACATGGCCTAGCTATAGTATACTTTGTTTCATATTACAGGAACTTGATAATTCCGGTGTTAGTCATGTCCTTCTAGAAAATACATTCTCTATTCAATATTCTAAATGCTGTTAGGAAAATCTGTCATGCAATGTAGTTAAAATGGAGTTAGTACAAAAATTCAATACAGGATCAATAAAGGTTTTTTAATAATTCTACATCAGTCCCCCCTATGAAATGTTAGATTCTAAAAAAGATAAACTTTATTTGTTAATACCAGAAGATGTGTTAGCCCAAAGGCACAGAAACCCAGTGACCGCTAGCTAGGTGTTATTGCAAAGTGCAATTCTGTCCCTCCCTTTCCCTAACAGGCTGCAGCACATCCGTCAATACGGTCAGGAAATTTCTTCACTCCGCTGGTAACCCGCGGTGGCTTGTCCACCACATCTCCGCACGGCAGACAGTTCCATAGAGACGGACGCTGTCCCTAAGCTGGTTCCCTACCTAGAACTCTTGCACTTTATCAGTAAAAGGGATAGTTTGCAGCGGTATACAGGGTGAGTTGAGATCTTGGAAATCTTGGTCATCAACTGTCAGATGTGCAAAAGTTGGTGCCGCTTGGTCTACAGTCTTCTGTAGGAATTTTCTCAGACCGGGGAGGACACAACAAACGAGAAGAGCGAAAATAAAAAGAGAAATTAGTATTGCCATACCAATATGCATTAAAGCTTTTTGCCATCCTGTCATCCAACCAAACCATCTTTCCCAGGGATCTTTTATCCCAGAATTCCTTTTTAACTCTTCAGAGAGTTTATTTAATTTCTCTATGGCCATGGTGACTTTACCATTAGGACCTGTGTTTTCTGGAATGTACGTACAACAGGTCATGGTGTCGGGCAATATTTTACAGCTAGAATCATGTCTAAGGCCTTTCTGTTCTGGAAGGACATTTGAGATGTAGCCTGCAGCTGTTCGGCTAAACCCTGGAGGGCATCTCTGGTGTAGTTAACAAAGCGTTGTTGGTTGTAATAAATGTAATTTATCCAATTTAAATTCTTGTTTGCAATAACTATGGTAAAAAGTGATTCAAACCCCGCAGCAACTTCATCTCTTGCTTTAAATTCATTAGGCACCCCCCTAGGCACCCCAATGGCATCAATGTAAATGTGGGGGTCAAAACTGCCTCTTACTGGGGCTTCACGCTTAACCTTGGCTTGTGTGTGTATGGACTCATGTATGTCAGGGTGTGTGTCAGAGATAATATGTATAGGCATGATGGCTTTAGCCAGAGTACACTCCCCCCACCATTCCTTGTCCATCCTGGATCTTAGCTGTAAATCCCCACACAACCAGTAAATATCCCCCAATGACCTAGTATGAAATTGTAACAGGTACATAGGGACAGTTCTGTAGGTGGCACAATACCCTTTGGAGAAGTTACCCATGAACTTACCAATTCCATCATAATTGGCATAACAGGTGTAGTTTCCTTTGTAATCTGTAACACCCTCTGGGGGTTTGACATCCTTGGTTAGGAGAGGGTATTCTACTGTCCATGCTTCGCAGAGGGACCTATTAAAGTTATAGTGGTAGGCAAAAAGACTCAAAACACATTCTTCTATATCTACTGGCAAAGTCAAAGGTACGGTGCCAAGGTGAGGCCGGGCACCACCACACACATAGCATGCGGTTCTGTTATGTTTGTTGGCATTATATTTCATCCATTCTAACCATAAATTAATATCATTAAAACCTGTTTCAGCGGCCATAGTATCTTCAAAGGTGGGGTTAGCGATGGCCATCATGTCTTTAAAGGACTGGATGTGTGGTTTTAATGGATTTGAGACCATGTGGGTGGTCCCTTGCCACTCTAGGGAGTGGCACATATCTTTTAGGTAGAAGTGCCCCAATTTGTTATAGGAACCTTTCTTCCAATACATTCCCATTACATACTGATCTTCATCCGTTGGGCTGGGATGCTCTATATTTAGAATTAATTTCATGGGTGTACCTCCTCCAGGCTTCCTTAGGGTCATTCTTTGGAGGAGGGATCTACCATGGTCATCTACCTTAGATAAGGCACTTTTGGGTTTGTAACCCCAGGCAGGCCCAGCATTCCACCCTGCAGCCCCCCAATGGTTACAGTTATGCCGCCATTGTTTGTCAACTACACAAACATAGGGGTCCTTTACATGTGGGATATCTCTATAGATAGTTTGAATTTGTGACGTAGGAAATGGGCAGTCTACAATGTCACAGTAATCAAAAGTATATGTAGCCACACGGGTACATGAGGAATTGTACCAGAAGGTATACCCACTGGCATCTTTAGTAATGGCTACTTGTTGAGCCTTAATTAGGCTGATTAAGGAGATGATGTACCAGAGGTACATGGTTGTGCGGTATCTGCTTCCTCTGGGGCAGGAGTCTTCTTGCAATGGGAAGCGTGGATCCAATGTGGCCTGCCGGCCAATTTGACGGAGGTTGAAGTGATCAGGAGAACTTGGAATGGTCCGTCAAATCTTGGTTCCAGGGTATGTTTCCGCACAAATTTCTTGACCAGAACCCAATCTCCGGGAAGCAGGTTGTGGGTACCCGTATCAAATTCAGGATTTGGAATTGAAGAGAAAACTTGGGCATGTATTTTGTTCAAGGCACTTGCAAGTTCAGTTACATAATCTACTAAAACATCAGTTTGAAGCAGGGCCGGACTGGGAAAAAAATTCAGCCCGGGCATTTTTTGTTCACAGCGGCCCACTGAAAAGGGGGCGGGGCCAGATAGGGTGTGTTTTGTCATCCCCAATGACAAGCACGCCCCATCTCAAAGTGAGCATGTTGATTCAATGCTCTTCCAGGGCATGAGAAAAGGGCCCTGTATTTGTTCTGCACAGTGCAAGCAAATTTAATAACATGCTTGCATTGTTTGCTTGAAACTTGTCTCAGGGGTTTCCATAATTGGGATACTCACTGTATCCCATTTATGGAGACACTATGTGTTTGCTTACATGGAATCTAGTGTGTGCATAGGGGATCCAGAGTGTGTATGTCAGAAATGTAGTGTGTGTGTAGGTCGTGCAGCGTCTGTGTGTAGGGGATCTAGTGTGTGTTTGAAGGACTCAGGAGTGTGTATAGGAGATCTAGTGAGTGTGTGTGCGTGTATAGAGGATTCAGAGTGTATATAGAGATTTAGTGTGTGTATATCTGTAGATATCCAGAGTTGGGTAGGAATCTATGGTTTGTCTGGAATTTAATGTGTTTAGGGGTGCAGTATGTGTGTGAGGGGTTCTGTAGTATATATACATATATGTTTGGTGTGTAGTGTGTGTGTGTGTGTGTGAGTGGTGCAGCGTGTTTGGGGGCTGCTGTGTGTGTGAGGTGTGCAGTGTGTGTGTGTGTGTGCTGTGTGTGTTAGGATGCTGTGTGAGGGTGGTGTGTGTGTGTGTTAGGGTGCTTTGTGAGGGTGATGTGTTTTAGGGTGCTGTGTGAAGGTTCTGTGTGTGTGAGTGAGGGTGGTGTGTGTTGGGTGTTAGGGTGGTGTGTGTGTTAGGGCGCTGTGTGTGTTAGGGCGCTGTGTGTGTTAGCGTGCTGTGTGTGTTAGCGTGATTTGTGAGGACGCTGTGTGTGTTAGGGTGCTGTATGAGGGTGATGTGTGTTAGGGTGATGTGTGTTAGGATGCTGTATGAGGGTGGTGTGTGTTAGAATGCTGTATGAGGGTGATGTATGAGGGTGATGTGTGTTAGGATGCTGTATGAGGGTGGTGTGTGTTAGGATGCTGTATGAGGGTGATGTGTGTTAGGATGCTGTATGAGGGTGGTGTGTGTTAGGATGCTGTATGAGGGTGATGTGTGTTAGGATGCTGTATGAGGGTGGTGTGTGTTAGGATGCTGTATGAGGGTGGTGTGTGTTAGGATGCTGTATGAGGGTGGTGTGTGTTAGGATGCTGTATGAGGGTGATGTGTGTTAGGATGCTGTATGAGGGTGGTGTACCCTAAATAATACCCTAACACACATCACCCTCATACAATGATAATAATAAACATATATTTTAACCCCTCCAGTAGTTAAATCATTAGTATTACTAATGTGTTTGGGGAGGCAGGTAAATGCCAATACTGATGTGTTTTTTTTATAATAAAAGTTTAAAAAAAAACAACAGACATTATACCCCCACCCTTAATTTCCTACCTATAGCCTGGAGGGGAGGGCTGCTGACATCCATCCCTGGTGGTCCTCGTGGTAAGTAAACTCTAGCCCTTTGGGGCTAGAGTTCACTCTCGCGAGACCCGGCCGGTTGCCATGGCAACGGACGGATCTCGCGAGAGAAACCCGGCGGAGCTGCAAGTTAGAGCTCCGCCGGGTCCTCTCTCCAGGCAAGCTGGCTCCCTCCCTCTCTCCCCCGCCGGCGGCCGCGTTTGATTGCATGTGGGCCGGTGAGGAAGATCTTTGATCTCCCCACCGGCCCTTCATGCAACACAGTGGGGCCGGCGCTCGGATAGCGCCGGCCCTGCATAGACCGGCTGGATCTCCCCGGCCCGTGGCCATCGCGGCCCACCGGGCATTTGCCCGGTTTGCCCGATGGCCAGTCCGGGCCTGGTTTGAAGCTGTAACTGTTGAGGGTAGTAACAACCTAGTCTGGGTGCAGTCCCAAATAGAATCTCATATGGGGATAGTGAGTGCTTCCCTCTAGGTGTGTGCCTAACGCTGAATAAAGCTACTGACAAGCTCTCTGGCCAGGGCATCTTTGTTTCTTGTGACATTTTTAACATTCTGGCTTTTAGGGTGCCATTCATGCGTTCCACTTTACCGCTACTTTGTGGGTGGTAGGGGGTGTGAAAGGCTAGGGTCACTCCCAGAGCAGTCCAAATTTCTTTAGTCACTGTTGCTGTAAAGGCTGGGCCCTGGTCACTTTCAATGACTTCTGGAAGTCCAAATCTACATACAATATCTGCAAGTAGACGTTTTGCTGTTGTCTTGGCAGTGATATTGGCCACTGGGTAGGCTTCTGGCCAGCCTGAAAACATGTCCACTATTACTAGTGCATATTCATGAGGCCCACGCTTGGGCATTTGTATGTGGTCAATCTGAATTCTCTGGAATGGGTACATAGGCTTAGCCAGGTGTTTCAAGGGCACTTTGGTTGGTTTTCCTGGGTTGCATTTTGCACAAATGACACAGGCCCTACAGAAGCTGTTGATCAGTGTTGTGATTCCAGGTGCTTCATAATACTTCTGTATGAGGGCAGCCATTAAGTCTTTTGACAGATGTGCAGGTCCATGTGCCCATTGGACAACTGCAGGATATAGATTTTTAGGAAGGCAGAATCTAAAGTTGTTGTAATATACTCCATCCTTTAGGACTGCTCCTTTCTTCTTCCATTTCTGTATTTCTTTGGGGGCAGTTGTAGCTTGCTGTTCCCGTAAGATTCTTAGGTCAGTAGGAAGAGTCTGCAAGGTAAAAATAGGAATTTATTTGTGTCCGGACACTCCTTCATCCACTTCCTGCAATTTTCTTGCTGCTTGCTTAGCAGCCTGATCAGCCAAGTGGTTGCCCTTTGCTTCATCTGTATCCAATTTCCCATGTGCCTTTACTTTCAAAATGGCCACTTCTTCCGGGAGTAGGAGGGCATCCATTAGTTCCTTGATTGCAGAACTGTGTTTGACTGGCGTACCGGCAGTGGTAAGAAATCCTCTTGTTTTCCAAATTAGTCCGAAGTCATGTGCCACACGCAGAGCGTATCTTGAATCTGTGTAGATGTTGGCACGTTTTCCTTCGGAGATCTTGCATGCTGAGGTCAGGGCTTGTAATTCAGCTTCTTGTGCAGACATTGTTGGCGGTAAAGATGATGACTTGATAACTTCATCTGTTGTGGTTACGGCATATCCTGTGTGGTATTTTCCTTCTTCATCAGCATACTTTGAACCGTCCACAAACAGAGTGAGATCAGGATCTGCTAATGGATCCTCATGTACAGTTGGTAGGTGTATTGTCTCCATTTTCATCTGTTCAAAACAGTCATGAGGTGTCTCTGGGTCATAGTCATTCACTATGACCAGATCTTGAAATTCATTTTCCAGGAAGTGGCGTGGCCATGCTTCAAGATGGTCAATTGTTGGGTATCTGACAATGCCATTTTCCTGTAGCTGTGATTCATTCATGGTGGCCCATAATTTTGCCATGGGTCCAAGATCATTCAATGATCTTGTTTTCAGCTTGGTGACAGGGACATGTGGGACGGCAATGTCCCAATGACGATACAAGTATTTGAGTTCTGAAGGTAGAAGAATCAGGACCATGCTGTTGCCTTCAGAGTCACAGTAGAAGTCTTGTGCAGTGAGTTTCACCTCCACCAGATGATAGAGCTCATCTTCATAGCAAGGTTCAGGAGTGATGTTTGGCTTGTACCACATGGTACAGAAGGCATATCCTGCTCCCTCGCAGAGAGGTGTTTGTCCATCATGAAAGGATAAACCAGGATGCATTCTCTTGATAGTACCAGTAAGAAGGTAGATGTAGGTTTCATCCATGATAAACCCATAGTGGATACCTCCCTCAGGTAGTGGGAGAAGAGTGGACGGATTGAGAACTTGACATCTTTGTATGGTAATGTTGTCAGGTAAAAGGAGATGACATTGAAGACGTAGGTGTCTTGCAGGAGACACATGCTTGAGTTGTACTTGGTTGATGATGGCAGAAATGTCATGAGGGGCCAAGACAACTAGAGGGTGGCCAAGGACCAGGTCTGCAGTTCTTTCAATGAGTTCTCTTGCTGCAAAAACGGCCCATAGGCAAGAGGGGGTCCCTCTGGCCACAATATCCAGCTGGCAGAAGAAAAATCCAATAGGCCTTTGGCGGCCTCTTAATTCATTTGTTTGAGTAAGGACTCCTGTAGCGTGGCCTTGTCTTTCAGAGACAAACAACTTGAAGGGTTTGGTATAGTCTGGTAGGCTTAGAGCAGGAGCAGATGCAATGGCACGTTTTAGTGTACAGAAGTTGTCTTGTGCTTCATTGGTCAGGCAGAATGGGTCTGACTTGAGTGCATCATAGAGTGGTTGCATGAGCAGAGAGGCTTCTGGGATCCATGCTCGGCAGTAGGAAATGAGGCCTAAGAAGGCATGTAGAGATTTTGAAGTCCTTGGAGGTGGAATTTCCAGTACTGCTCTAACTCGGTCTCGAGTGAGATGTCTAGTACCTTGGGATAGACAATAGCCAAGGAAGATGACAGTAGGTTGACAGAATTGAAGCTTGAGAAGTGAAGCTTTGCATCCTTGGTCTGCTAAATAGCAAAGGAGACTAATTGAACATTCTTCTGTTGTGAGTATGTCATCTCCACAGAGCAGCAAATCATCCACATACTGGAGTAGGACAACTTTTGGATGGTCTGATTGCCATGGATCAAGGATAGAGCACATGGCCGTTGCAAATTGACTTGGAGACTTTTGTGCCCCTTGGGGCATGACAGTCCATGTATACTGTTGCTTTTCATGTGTGAAGGCAAACAGGTATTGACAAATTGGATCCAGAGGTACACTGAAGAAGGCATTGGCCAGATCAATGACTGTGAAGTATTTTGCAGAAGGTGGGACCCCAGAGAGCAGAGTGTGTGGGTTTGGTACAATAGGGGTGTCCAGGACTGTTGCTTCATTCACTGCACGGAGATCCTGGACCATTCTATACTTCTCTGGTTCACCTTTTGGAGTCTTTTTCTTCACAGGAAATAATGGGGTGTTGCATTTTGATTCACACTTGACAAGAGCACCCTTCTCCAATAGTGCTTTGATTTGAATTGAGATAGCTGCAGCTTGAGCTGGTTTTAAAGGGTATTGTGGTTTCCTTGGTAGCTTTGCTCCTGGAATGAGCTTTACCACCACGGGTGGAACTGTTAGGTGACCTATGTCCTCTGGGCCTGAGGACCACAGTTTTGCTGGTACTTGTGTCTTTAGTGAATCCGGGAAATTGGACCTCAGTTCCTTTGCATCTTCATGGGGATTTTCTAAGTGGAGCATCAGAGGCAGGGAGCACAAGGCTGAGGTGTCTGACACAGATAGAGGGGTAGATAGCTCTACCTGTCCATCTGGAGTGAAGATGATAGATGCCTGCAGGCGTGAGAGGACATCAGCGCCTAACAGGTTAATGGGGCATGTGGAGGATACCACAAAATGAGCAAGCAAGCTAGGGTAGTTGCTAACTCGTAATGGAGTTGTTAAAGGACTGTGTCTAGGTAGGCCATCCACTCCTACACAAGAGACATCAATATTTGACAGAAATGATGGGTCTGGCAGATCTTGTTCTCGTAGAACACTTCGGGCTGCACCTGTGTCAACAAGACATGTAGTAGGTTGTCCTTCAATGGGTAGAGTCACAGTGGCAAGTGGCCCCCCCTTATCCCCTGAAGATACTGCCATGACAGTTCTGTTGATGACACAGGCTTGCCAATTTCCTAATCATCTGGTTCCTCAACTATTGGAACTGTTTTTGTGGCCTTGGGGCCAGGAGCAGGCTTGAACACCTTCTTGGGTTCTGGGCAATAATTTTTGAAGTGTCCTTTAGCTTTGCAATTAAAGCAAAATCCATCCTCAGGTTTGGTGCCTTTTGGGACAGGTCCGGGGCGGGACACCATGAGAGGAGCTGAATTGGGCCTTCTAGGAGTCTGGGCAGATTCCAGACCCCTAGCAACTAGGAGTAAGGTATCCAGAGCGACTACTTTATATTCAGGGCGTGCAGCAATGATTCCCTTGCGTATGGAGTCTTTGACACCTTGGACAAATGAACCAGACAGCATTTGAGAATGGATCTTGTCTGTGAGATCAAATCCCAAATCTGTAAACAGTTGAAACAGTCTTGCATGAAACTTTTCCACTGATTCTCCTTTTTCCTGTACAATATCAGTAAGGCCAGCAGCCTGATCTGCAAGTTTGTCCTTAGCCCATTCCTTTAGCTGGTTGCAGAATGCTACTCCGGAGGGGTCATCAATGTCACTTATAAGCAAATCTGTGCTGAGGTGGCGGGCAATGCTGGGCCAGTATGCATCTCCGGCTTTGATTGCACAAATGCTCAGTAAATCACGCCATGCGGCGGAATAAGTCTTTTGAATTTGAACTATCCCTCGGTAAAAAGGCATAGGTTGTTTTTCTGGGTCAGGGAGTGATTTCATCAGAGCACTAGCCTGAGTAGGATTAAAAGCAACATATTTAGGAGGGGCCTGATCCCCCCGGCCCGTATGTCCGAAAGGATCATCGAGGGAACGGCGAGGCGGAGGCCCCGTGGCATCCTGTGAGCCCTGGGATCCATGAGAGCCGGCCTCCTCATACTCATCTTCGTCTGTGACCTGGACCCATCTGAGTAGTGGGGCCGCTTGAGGTGTCAGAACCGGGGGGAATGTGGGAATCCCGGATGCTGGGGTGGCCAGTGGATTATGAGCTTGGGGTGAGTAGTCACCGGGAAGTACCGGCATTAGGGGTGCTGGATAACTGGGGGCCGCCATATTGGAGGCGTGAAAGGAAGCTGCGTTAGGGTTAAGGGAGGTAGTGGCGGCCATGTTGAATGTGGGCACATCCGGGGTAGACTGTACCGGATTGGGCGTGGACGGGGTCTGGGGAGTGGCTTGGGAAAGGAAGTAGGCTTGGTTTGGATAGGGCAGGGCCATGTGGTAAGGGAAGGGGTATGGCCAGGCCATCTGGGCAGGGGCTGAGGTGGAACCTGGGGAGGGCGGGTTAGTTGGGCAGGGATTAGGAAAGGAGGAGGAATATCCTGGGTGTGGAAATGAAGCTGAAGGGGTGGCAACTTGGGCTGTGGGAGGAATAGGCAGGAGAGGGGACGGAGAGAGATTAGCAGAGGCGGGTGTAGTAGGAGGAGTCGGAGCGGGTGTAGTGGGATTGACAGTAGCGGGTGAGGAGGGGTTAGGGAACTGGGTGGATGCAAGTGGGAGGGTAGGATTATTGACGGAGAGAGAGCGTAGAGAAGGAATGGCGGATTAAATGTTTGGTTTAGACAGAGAAGGTAGTGTAGGGATGGATGAGGATGATGGGAACGTTAGGGATGATGGAGGGGAGAATAAAGATCCATCAGAATTCAGGACCGGACAAACAGGGGCGATGACGGGATGGGTTATGGGAGGATTGGGAGTGGGGAACATGGTCAGCTGGCTGTCACTCATTGCTGACTGAACCTTGGGGATAAACATCCCCTGGGCGCCATTTTGGGGCGCTGGCTGAGGGAATGCCCCAGCAACATAATTATTATGATATACATACAATTTTACACCTTTGTGATCTATTTCTTCCTCAACCCAACCTTCCTCTTGTATAGCTCTTGCTACTTTGTACCAGGCTTCTGCAGTACGTAGTAAATCATTATCTGCAAGCTTGCCTTTCTTCTCTGTCAGTAATCTACGCCAGCTTTCTGGCTGTAATCTACCACATGAAGGCACAGCAATTTTACACACTTTAGCAATCTTTTCAATTCCCTTAACCATCTCTTCTCCCTCTCTGTCTTCAACTAGATCACACGCTAACCAGCCCTTACTGGGCTTCCCTAATTCCTGTCCCATTCCCCCTATAAAAGGCGTCCCAGTTATAGAGGAAGGAAAATGAAACAGAGTGTCTACAATGCTCGACTGCCACTTGGAAGGGTGGGTCCCCCCAAGTGCGTCTTCCCAAAACGTAGACTAGTCACTAATTCCGCCTACCCGAGGTAGCCACGGATTGGAGCGAGGTGAGAAGTGTGTGACCAATCACTTCTCTCACAAGAGAAATAGGAGTGGAAAGTGTAAATAATACAGGAAGTAGAGTAAAAAGTAAAGTGAAAGTAGAGACAGACACAGGAGTTTGAATGACTCCCAATTATAACAACAATTCAATTGAAATACAGTGCATGCATCACAGTTCAAATAAATTCAACAGTAATCCCTTTCCTTTACTCATGTGACCAAAGCCACCTCCCTCAACCTCGTAGTGTCCCCGCTCGGAGAACGACTTTCGTAAGTCTCACTACCAGCGGCCACGGATAGCAGCTAACACCGGCCCGAGATCCGTATGCCTCCCCCGTTACAGCGGTCCACTAAGTGTGGCCACCACTATCCTCACCCTCGTAGCGCCCCTACGGACCCACCCGTAAGTCTCACTACCCCGTGGTGATGGAGACAGCAATGCCTGCCCGAATCCACGCACCACAAATAAAATTGGAATGCCACCAGCCTCAGCGCTCGAAGCTGGAGGGTACCACCTCTCTGCAAGCAGAGCTATGTGCACAATGAGGCTAGCTAGGCTATCAAAGTGACACCATGGGGAATCCCCAGGAAGCAGTGAGTCTACACCCTTCCACAGACTCCCCCCACCTCTTTTTCCTTACTGCTGCAGCTACCCAGCACCTAAAAGAGGTAAACAGGCAAAGAAGACCCCCAGGAAAACTTCCACAGGTCCACCCCCCTTTTTCCCTACAGCCACAGTCACGTGGCTCCTAAAAGGGGTAAACAGGCAACAGAGGACCCCCAGGCAAACACCACAGGTCCACCCCCCCTTTATCCCAAAGGGGCACACAGACAAACACTCTACCCGGGCACTTAAGCTAGAGACAGACCAATGCAAACACACCCAGGCAACAGATAGACTAAATGCAGGTAAACAGGTGGGTAACAATAAGGCACCGGGCAAGATATTACCTGTCTTTGATGTCCTCCCAGTAGCAGTCACAGACACTGGGACGGGTCAATCAAAGGGGCTGGAACATACCGGCTAGGCTCTGCAGTAGTCTCTACCGTGTACTGGGAGGTGATCAGTCTCCTTTCCTTCCCCCAGGATTCCTCCGTCCAGCAGCGTCTTCCTTAGGACGGCTTACCGGCCAGAGGCCATAGCCCTATGCCCCACGTATGGGCGCCAAATTGATGTAGATTATTTTAGAAATAAACAAATATGTTCAAATGTCTATCTGTTCCTGTCCAAATCTGAGATGATTAAATTGCGTATACGCAGAAGTAAATTCACACTGACACACGGAGTTCAGGTTAAAAGCACTTCGAGAAAATTTAATGGCATCTGGTTAAAAGCGGGCTCGCAGACCCTTATAAGAGCAAAATTACATCATCATTGAATATCAAGATAACAACAAATAAACATCATTAATTGGATTAGGTGTTAAGTGGCTATGTCAATGTCCACCCATCAATATTATTAATTGGCTCAAGTACTAAGTGGCTGACTAGGTGTCCTCCCACCGGGAGGTGGCGTCATTCTGGACACGGGTGTGAACAGATGGCTCAAGCGCCATCTTACCCAGCACGAGGCTTACTCGGTGGGAAGGGGGGCTTGGGCGTCATTTTGGGTAGTTAGTGATGTCAGACTCGGGGTCAGGTTCAGGGTCTTTTTTTATGAAAGAACATTTCATTAGAACAGTTTTCACATGGCCTAGCTATAGTATACTTTGTTTCATATTACAGGAACTTGATAATTCCGGTGTTAGTCATGTCCTTCTAGAAAATACATTCTCTATTCAATATTCTAAATGCTGTTAGGAAAATCTGTCATGCAATGTAGTTAAAATGGAGTTAGTACAAAAATTCAATACAGGATCAATAAAGGTTTTTTAATAATTCTACATCAGTCCCCCCTATGAAATGTTAGATTCTAAAAAAGATAAACTTTATTTGTTAATACCAGAAGATGTGTTAGCCCAAAGGCACAGAAACCCAGTGACCGCTAGCTAGGTGTTATTGCAAAGTGCAATTCTGTCCCTCCCTTTCCCTAACAGGCTGCAGCACATCCGTCAATACGGTCAGGAAATTTCTTCACTCCGCTGGTAACCCGCGGTGGCTTGTCCACCACATCTCCGCACGGCAGACAGTTCCATAGAGACGGACGCTGTCCCTAAGCTGGTTCCCTACCTAGAACTCTTGCACTTTATCAGTAAAAGGGATAGTTTGCAGCGGTATACAGGGTGAGTTGAGATCTTGGAAATCTTGGTCATCAACTGTCAGATGTGCAAAAGTTGGTGCCGCTTGGTCTACAGTCTTCTGTAGGAATTTTCTCAGACCGGGGAGGACACAACAAACGAGAAGAGCGAAAATAAAAAGAGAAATTAGTATTGCCATACCAATATGCATTAAAGCTTTTTGCCATCCTGTCATCCAACCAAACCATCTTTCCCAGGGATCTTTTATCCCAGAATTCCTTTTTAACTCTTCAGAGAGTTTATTTAATTTCTCTATGGCCATGGTGACTTTACCATTAGGACCTGTGTTTTCTGGAATGTACGTACAACAGGTCATGGTGTCGGGCAATGTTTGGTTTAGACAGAGAAGGTAGTGTAGGGATGGATGAGGATGATGGGAACGTTAGGGATGATGGAGGGGAGAATAAAGATCCATCAGAATTCAGGACCGGACAAACAGGGGCGATGACGGGATGGGTTATGGGAGGATTGGGAGTGGGGAACATGGTCAGCTGGCTGTCACTCATTGCTGACTGAACCTTGGGGATAAACATCCCCTGGGCGCCATTTTGGGGCGCTGGCTGAGGGAATGCCCCAGCAACATAATTATTATGATATACATACAATTTTACACCTTTGTGATCTATTTCTTCCTCAACCCAACCTTCCTCTTGTATAGCTCTTGCTACTTTGTACCAGGCTTCTGCAGTACGTAGTAAATCATTATCTGCAAGCTTGCCTTTCTTCTCTGTCAGTAATCTACGCCAGCTTTCTGGCTGTAATCTACCACATGAAGGCACAGCAATTTTACACACTTTAGCAATCTTTTCAATTCCCTTAACCATCTCTTCTCCCTCTCTGTCTTCAACTAGATCACACGCTAACCAGCCCTTACTGGGCTTCCCTAATTCCTGTCCCATTCCCCCTATAAAAGGCGTCCCAGTTATAGAGGAAGGAAAATGAAACAGAGTGTCTACAATGCTCGACTGCCACTTGGAAGGGTGGGTCCCCCCAAGTGCGTCTTCCCAAAACGTAGACTAGTCACTAATTCCGCCTACCCGAGGTAGCCACGGATTGGAGCGAGGTGAGAAGTGTGTGACCAATCACTTCTCTCACAAGAGAAATAGGAGTGGAAAGTGTAAATAATACAGGAAGTAGAGTAAAAAGTAAAGTGAAAGTAGAGACAGACACAGGAGTTTGAATGACTCCCAATTATAACAACAATTCAATTGAAATACAGTGCATGCATCACAGTTCAAATAAATTCAACAGTAATCCCTTTCCTTTACTCATGTGACCAAAGCCACCTCCCTCAACCTCGTAGTGTCCCCGCTCGGAGAACGACTTTCGTAAGTCTCACTACCAGCGGCCACGGATAGCAGCTAACACCGGCCCGAGATCCGTATGCCTCCCCCGTTACAGCGGTCCACTAAGTGTGGCCACCACTATCCTCACCCTCGTAGCGCCCCTACGGACCCACCCGTAAGTCTCACTACCCCGTGGTGATGGAGACAGCAATGCCTGCCCGAATCCACGCACCACAAATAAAATTGGAATGCCACCAGCCTCAGCGCTCGAAGCTGGAGGGTACCACCTCTCTGCAAGCAGAGCTATGTGCACAATGAGGCTAGCTAGGCTATCAAAGTGACACCATGGGGAATCCCCAGGAAGCAGTGAGTCTACACCCTTCCACAGACTCCCCCCACCTCTTTTTCCTTACTGCTGCAGCTACCCAGCACCTAAAAGAGGTAAACAGGCAAAGAAGACCCCCAGGAAAACTTCCACAGGTCCACCCCCCTTTTTCCCTACAGCCACAGTCACGTGGCTCCTAAAAGGGGTAAACAGGCAACAGAGGACCCCCAGGCAAACACCACAGGTCCACCCCCCCTTTATCCCAAAGGGGCACACAGACAAACACTCTACCCGGGCACTTAAGCTAGAGACAGACCAATGCAAACACACCCAGGCAACAGATAGACTAAATGCAGGTAAACAGGTGGGTAACAATAAGGCACCGGGCAAGATATTACCTGTCTTTGATGTCCTCCCAGTAGCAGTCACAGACACTGGGACGGGTCAATCAAAGGGGCTGGAACATACCGGCTAGGCTCTGCAGTAGTCTCTACCGTGTACTGGGAGGTGATCAGTCTCCTTTCCTTCCCCCAGGATTCCTCCGTCCAGCAGCGTCTTCCTTAGGACGGCTTACCGGCCAGAGGCCATAGCCCTATGCCCCACGTATGGGCGCCAAATTGATGTAGATTATTTTAGAAATAAACAAATATGTTCAAATGTCTATCTGTTCCTGTCCAAATCTGAGATGATTAAATTGCGTATACGCAGAAGTAAATTCACACTGACACACGGAGTTCAGGTTAAAAGCACTTCGAGAAAATTTAATGGCATCTGGTTAAAAGCGGGCTCGCAGACCCTTATAAGAGCAAAATTACATCATCATTGAATATCAAGATAACAACAAATAAACATCATTAATTGGATTAGGTGTTAAGTGGCTATGTCAATGTCCACCCATCAATATTATTAATTGGCTCAAGTACTAAGTGGCTGACTAGGTGTCCTCCCACCGGGAGGTGGCGTCATTCTGGACACGGGTGTGGACAGATGGCTCAGGCGACATCTTACCCAGCACGAGGCTTACTCGATGGGAAGGGGGGCTTGGGCGTCATTTTGGGTAGTTAGTGATGTCAGACTCGGGGTCAGGTTCAGGGTCTTTTTTTATGAAAGAACATTTCATTAGAACAGTTTTCACATGGCCTAGCTATAGTATACTTTGTTTCATATTACAGGAACTTGATAATTCCGGTGTTAGTCATGTCCTTCTAGAAAATACATTCTCTATTCAATATTCTAAATGCTGTTAGGAAAATCTGTCATGTAATGTAGTTAAAATGGAGTTAGTACAAAAATTCAATACAGGATCAATAAAGGTTTTTTAATAATTCTACATCACTACTGTGGCCTATGGTTTGACGCCTGTTTTTCAGTTCACTTCAATTTCCTGTTAGGGGGATAAATATCCTCGTTATAACCCTGACCGAGTCTAGATTCAAACAATAAAATGAAAACCAAATCTCTAAAATGGAAGGAACATCCCAAGTACCATAACCACTGTGCCCTGCTTCAGTGGTTATGGTACCAGGAGTGTCCTGGCACACTGTCCCACTGACATTTGACACGTATTTTCTTTATTTACGATGGGTTTTTTAAATGAAAAGTGATGCCTTGCAATATGTAGCATTCAAATGCTGCAGGAATGGGCTCATTAAAGGAATAATATAGAAATACAATCTCCTGTCCTTAATTATATGCAGGTCCCCTCCCCCCCAAATTCCCTTGGCGCTGAAGTAAGCAAATTCCCTTGGCGCTGATCACATCTCAGCCTCCCACAACGTCATCAAAGAGGCATGGCTTACTTCGTTACACGCATATTCAAAGCATCTCATAGGAAAATATTAAATTCAATGCTTTCCTACGAGCTGCCACGTTTTACCCAGTCAGCGGAGCAGAAGCACCTCAGTAGAGGTGTATTTAACCCTTTGTGGTAAATATCACGTCAGAATGACAGCCACTAGAGGTGTATTTAACCCTTTGTGGTAAATATCGCGTCAGTATGACCGCCACTAGAGGTGTATTTAACCCTTTGTGGTAAATATCGCGTCAGTATGACCGCCACTAGAGGTATATTTAACCCTTTGTGGTAAATATCGCGTCAGTATGACCGCCACTAGAGGTGTATTTAACCCTTTGTGGTAAATATCGCGTCAGTATGACAGCCACTAGAGGTGTATTTAACCCTTCATGGTAAATATCGCGTCAGTATGACCGCCATTAGAGGTGTATTTAACCATTCGTAGTAAATATCACGTCTGTATGACAGCCACTAGAGGTGTATTTAACCCTTCATGGTAAATATCGCGTCAGTATGACCGCCACTAGACGTGTATTTAACCATTCGTAGTAAATATCACGTCTGTATGACAGCCATTAGAGGTGTATTTAACCCTTCATGGTAAATATCGCGTCAGTATGACCGCCACTAGAGGTGTATTTAACCCTTCGTAGTAAATATCACGTCTGTATGACAGCCACTAGAGGTGTATTTAACCCTTCATGGTAAATATCGCGTCAGTATGACCGCCACTAGAGGTGTATTTAACCCTTCGTAGTAAATATCACGTCTGTATGACAGCCACTAGAGGTGTATTTAACCCTTCATGGTAAATATCGCGTCAGTATGACCGCCATTAGAGGTGTATTTAACCATTCGTAGTCAATATCACATCTGTATGACAGCCACTAGAGGTGTATTTAACCCTTCGTAGTAAATATCACGTCTGTATGACAGCCACTAGAGGTGTATTTAACCCTTCGTGGTAAATATCACGTCAGTATGACCACCCCGGAGGTGTATTTAACCCTTCGTAGTAAATATCGCGTCAGTATGACCGCCATTAGAGGTGTATTTAACCTTTCGTAGTAAATATCGCGTCTGTATGACAGCCATTAGAGGTGTATTTAACCCTTCGTAGTAAATATCGCGTCAGTATGACAGCCATTAGAGGTGTATTTAACCCTTCGTAGTAAATATCGCGTCAGTATGACAGCCATTAGAGGTGTATTTAACCCTTCGTAGTAAATATCGCGTCAGTATGACAGCCATTAGAGGTGTATTTAACCCTTCGTAGTAAATATCGCGTCTGTATGACAGCCATTAGAGGTGTATTTAACCCTTTGTAGTAAATATCGCGTCAGTATGACCGCCATTAGAGGTGTATTTAACCCTTCGTAGTAAATATCGCGTCAGTATGACCGCCATTAGAGGTGTATTTAACCCTTCGTAGTAAATATCGCGTCAGTATGACCGCCATTAGAGGTGTATTTAACCCTTCGTAGTAAATATCGCGTCAGTATGACCGCCATTAGAGGTGTATTTAACCCTTCGTAGTAAATATCGCGTCAGTATGACCGCCATTAGAGGTGTATTTAACCCTTCGTAGTAAATATCGCGTCAGTATGACCGCCATTAGAGGTGTATTTAACCCTTCGTAGTAAATATCGCGTCAGTATGACCGCCATTAGAGGTGTATTTAACCCTTCGTAGTAAATATCGCGTCAGTATGACCGCCATTAGAGGTGTATTTAACCCTTCGTAGTAAATATCGCGTCAGTATGACCGCCATTAGAGGTGTATTTAACCCTTCGTAGTAAATATCGCGTCAGTATGACCGCCATTAGAGGTGTATTTAACCCTTCGTAGTAAATATCGCGTCAGTATGACCGCCATTAGAGGTGTATTTAACCCTTCGTAGTAAATATCGCGTCAGTATGACCGCCATTAGAGGTGTATTTAACCCTTCGTAGTAAATATCGCGTCAGTATGACCGCCATTAGAGGTGTATTTAACCCTTCGTAGTAAATATCGCGTCAGTATGACCGCCATTAGAGGTGTATTTAACCCTTCGTAGTAAATATCGCGTCAGTATGACCGCCATTAGAGGTGTATTTAACCCTTCGTAGTAAATATCGCGTCAGTATGACCGCCATTAGAGGTGTATTTAACCCTTCGTAGTAAATATCGCGTCAGTATGACCGCCATTAGAGGTGTATTTAACCCTTCGTAGTAAATATCGCGTCAGTATGACCGCCATTAGAGGTGTATTTAACCCTTCGTAGTAAATATCGCGTCAGTATGACCGCCATTAGAGGTGTATTTAACCCTTCGTAGTAAATATCGCGTCAGTATGACCGCCATTAGAGGTGTATTTAACCCTTCGTAGTAAATATCGCGTCAGTATGACCGCCATTAGAGGTGTATTTAACCCTTCGTAGTAAATATCGCGTCAGTATGACCGCCATTAGAGGTGTATTTAACCCTTCGTAGTAAATATCGCGTCAGTATGACCGCCATTAGAGGTGTATTTAACCCTTCGTAGTAAATATCGCGTCAGTATGACCGCCATTAGAGGTGTATTTAACCCTTCGTAGTAAATATCGCGTCAGTATGACCGCCATTAGAGGTGTATTTAACCCTTCGTAGTAAATATCGCGTCAGTATGACCGCCATTAGAGGTGTATTTAACCCTTCGTAGTAAATATCGCGTCAGTATGACCGCCATTAGAGGTGTATTTAACCCTTCGTAGCAAATATCGCGTCAGTATGACCGCCATTAGAGGTGTATTTAACCCTTCGTAGCAAATATCGCGTCAGTATGACCGCCATTAGAGGTGTATTTAACCCTTCGTAGTAAATATCGCGTCAGTATGACCGCCATTAGAGGTGTATTTAACCCTTCGTAGTAAATATCGCGTCAGTATGACCGCCATTAGAGGTGTATTTAACCCTTCGTAGTAAATATCGCGTCAGTATGACCGCCATTAGAGGTGTATTTAACCCTTCGTAGTAAATATCGCGTCAGTATGACCGCCATTAGAGGTGTATTTAACCCTTCGTAGTAAATATCGCGTCAGTATGACCGCCATTAGAGGTGTATTTAACCCTTCGTAGTAAATATCGCGTCAGTATGACCGCCATTAGAGGTGTATTTAACCCTTCGTAGTAAATATCGCGTCAGTATGACCGCCATTAGAGGTGTATTTAACCCTTCGTAGTAAATATCGCGTCAGTATGACCGCCATTAGAGGTGTATTTAACCCTTCGTAGTAAATATTGCGTCAGTATGACCGCCATTAGAGGTGTATTTAACCCTTCGTAGTAAATATCGTGTCAGTATGACCGCCATTAGAGGTGTATTTAACCCTTCGTAGTAAATATCGCGTCAGTATGACCGCCATTAGAGGTGTATTTAACCCTTCGTAGTAAATATTGCGTCAGTATGACCGCCATTAGAGGTGTATTTAACCCTTCGTAGTAAATATCGCGTCAGTATGACCGCCATTAGAGGTGTATTTAACCCTTCGTAGTAAATATTGCGTCAGTATGACCGCCATTAGAGGTGTATTTAACCCTTCGTAGTAAATATTGCGTCAGTATGACCGCCATTAGAGGTGTATTTAACCCTTCGTAGTAAATATCGCGTCAGTATGACCGCCATTAGAGGTGTATTTAACCCTTCGTAGTAAATATCGCGTCAGTATGACCGCCATTAGAGGTGTATTTAACCCTTCGTAGTAAATATCGCGTCAGTATGACCGCCATTAGAGGTGTATTTAACCCTTCGTAGTAAATATTGCGTCAGTATGACCGCCATTAGAGGTGTATTTAACCCTTCGTAGTAAATATCGCGTCAGTATGACCGCCATTAGAGGTGTATTTAACCCTTCGTAGTAAATATCGCGTCAGTATGACCGCCATTAGAGGTGTATTTAACCCTTCGTAGTAAATATCGCGTCAGTATGACCGCCATTAGAGGTGTATTTAACCCTTCGTAGTAAATATCGCGTCAGTATGACCGCCATTAGAGGTGTATTTAACCCTTCGTAGTAAATATCGCGTCAGTATGACCGCCATTAGAGGTGTATTTAACCCTTCGTAGTAAATATTGCGTCAGTATGACCGCCATTAGAGGTGTATTTAACCCTTCGTAGTAAATATTGCGTCAGTATGACCGCCATTAGAGGTGTATTTAACCCTTCGTAGTAAATATTGCGTCAGTATGACCGCCATTAGAGGTGTATTTAACCCTTCGTAGTAAATATTGCGTCAGTATGACCGCCATTAGAGGTGTATTTAACCCTTCGTAGTAAATATCGCGTCAGTATGACCGCCATTAGAGGTGTATTTAACCCTTCGTAGTAAATATCGCGTCAGTATGACCGCCATTAGAGGTGTATTTAACCCTTCGTAGTAAATATCGCGTCAGTATGACCGCCATTAGAGGTGTATTTAACCCTTTGTAGTAAATATCGCGTCAGTATGACCGCCATTAGAGGTGTATTTAACCCTTCGTAGTAAATATCGCGTCAGTATGACCGCCATTAGAGGTGTATTTAACCCTTCGTAGTAAATATTGCGTCAGTATGACCGCCATTAGAGGTGTATTTAACCCTTCGTAGTAAATATTGCGTCAGTATGACCGCCATTAGAGGTGTATTTAACCCTTCGTAGTAAATATTGCGTCAGTATGACCGCCATTAGAGGTGTATTTAACCCTTCGTAGTAAATATTGCGTCAGTATGACCGCCATTAGAGGTGTATTTAACCCTTCGTAGTAAATATCGCGTCAGTATGACCGCCATTAGAGGTGTATTTAACCCTTCGTAGTAAATATTGCGTCAGTATGACCGCCATTAGAAGTGTATTTAACCCTTCGTAGTAAATATCGCGTCAGTATGACCGCCATTAGAGGTGTATTTAACCCTTCGTAGTAAATATCGCGTCAGTATGACCGCCATTAGAGGTGTATTTAACCCTTCGTAGTAAATATCGCGTCAGTATGACCGCCATTAGAGGTGTATTTAACCCTTCGTAGTAAATATCGCGTCAGTATGACCGCCATTAGAGGTGTATTTAACCCTTCGTAGTAAATATCGCGTCAGTATGACCGCCATTAGAGGTGTATTTAACCCTTCGTAGTAAATATCGCGTCAGTATGACCGCCATTAGAGGTGTATTTAACCCTTTGTAGTAAATATCGCGTCAGTATGACCGCCATTAGAGGTGTATTTAACCCTTCGTAGTAAATATTGCGTCAGTATGACCGCCATTAGAGGTGTATTTAACCCTTCGTAGTAAATATTGCGTCAGTATGACCGCCATTAGAGGTGTATTTAACCCTTCGTAGTAAATATTGCGTCAGTATGACCGCCATTAGAGGTGTATTTAACCCTTCGTAGTAAATATCGCGTCAGTATGACCGCCATTAGAGGTGTATTTAACCCTTCGTAGTAAATATTGCGTCAGTATGACCGCCATTAGAAGTGTATTTAACCCTTCGTAGTAAATATCGCGTCAGTATGACCGCCATTAGAGGTGTATTTAACCCTTCGTAGTAAATATCGCGTCAGTATGACCGCCATTAGAGGTGTATTTAACCCTTCGTAGTAAATATCGCGTCAGTATGACCGCCATTAGAGGTGTATTTAACCCTTCGTAGTAAATATCGCGTCAGTATGACCGCCATTAGAGGTGTATTTAACCCTTCGTAGTAAATATTGCGTCAGTATGACCGCCATTAGAGGTGTATTTAACCCTTCGTAGTAAATATCGCGTCAGTATGACCGCCATTAGAGGTGTATTTAACCCTTTGTAGTAAATATCGCGTCAGTATGACCGCCATTAGAGGTGTATTTAACCCTTCGTAGTAAATATTGCGTCAGTATGACCGCCATTAGAGGTGTATTTAACCCTTCGTAGTAAATATTGCGTCAGTATGACCGCCATTAGAGGTGTATTTAACCCTTCGTAGTAAATATCGCGTCAGTATGACCGCCATTAGAGGTGTATTTAACCCTTCGTAGTAAATATCGCGTCAGTATGACCGCCATTAGAGGTGTATTAGCATTTTGTCTCCTAGTATAAAGGACATTGCCGATCCGGTCTCAGTACGTGTCATGTGATGGGTAACAGTGGTTACCTTGTCTGTAATATGTTTTGTTGCAGAATTCTCTGGGGTTCTTTAAAAAGGAGCAATAAATTACACTGAATACATGCAAGGGAATATCCCCCACCCAAAAAATAATAATTCTAGTTTATACCAAACCCTTTCCTTGTTTTATTATTTTCTATTCTTTCAGAGAAAAGCTTTAGTGTATGATACATAATTTCCTGGCTTGCTCCGGCTACTAAGTGGAGAAGTATTTTGGGAACTGAGAAAGCATTTTGCTAATTGCGTTACAGCTCACTTAGCGGCAATACTTGGGGAGAATCTCTTAATACTTCACAGATCCTGCAAACCTGAAACCTTCCGAGCCCCTTTAATTGCCAAGAGGACAGAGATTAGAGAGCGCAGATTCTGGTACAAAGACACCAACAATGCAAACATATTAGCCATGACTCAAAGGGTGCTTTACAAAACAGACTCCAAATATAGCTGCAAACGGCCATGGAGATTGAACACATGTAAAGATACACTAACACAAGCTAATGGATAGTTTCCCTTGGACTAGTACGGTCGCCAGACGCTATGAAGTATTGCCTTATTATTACCATTTGGTAATTGGTTTTAACAGCCATGGTAGAGGACCTAGCCGTGAGCATTTTAGCCAAATTTCTCATTGTTCTAAACAACCGTGTCAAAAGAGATGTGATTAATTATTTGCAGAATCCAGTATGGCGGAAGAACCGCATGACCAAGCGACTTATCATTGGCGGCATAATCTAAGGCAGCCATTTTCACATGTGGTTCAGGAGAAGATTTTTGAAATTCTGTTTTGCTTCGGCCACATAATTATACAAACAAACAATAGGTTGTCTATTGATTTAATTACTTTGATCCGTAATACGAAGTGAACTAAAGGGGAAAATCTTAATTATCCAGGTTCAATTATATATATTCAATCTGTATAATCACATATCTCTCAAGTGTCCCTACTTATGAAGTCCCTCTTTTCTAGGAGCCCCATATTGTTGGTATGTCTGAGTATATTATTATTATTATTATTATATTATTTATAGAGCGCCGTCAAATTCCGCAGCGCTTTACAATGGGTGGACGAACAGACATGTAGTTGTAACCAGACAAGTTGGACACACAGGAACAGAGGGATTGAGGCCCTGCTCAGTGAGCTTACATGCTAGAGGGAGTGGGGTATAGTGACACAGGAAAAGAGGGGTTGAGGGCCCTGCTCAATGAGCTTACATGTTAGAGGGAGTGGGGTATAGTGACACAGGAACAGAGGGGTTGAGGGCCCTGCTCAATGAGCTTACATGCTAGAGGGAGTGGGGTAAAATGATACAAAAGGTAAGGATAGTATTAGACTAGTGACAGTTGCAGACGAGGAATCAGTTGGGAGCTATTAACAGTTTAATTGATACGCTTTTATGAAGAAGTGCGTTTTTAATGATTTTTTGAAGGAGTGGAGACTGGGTGAGCATCTAACGGAGGAGGGAAGCGAGTTCCACAGGAACGGTGCAGCCCTCGAGAAATCTTGAAGGCGAGCATCAGAGGTGGGAGTATGGACATAAGATAGACGTAAGTCTTCAGCAGATCGTAAGGGCCTAGAAGGGACATACTTGTGTATAAGGGAGGATAGATAGGTGGGAGCAGCATTATGTAGCGATTTGAAAGCAAGAACCAGAATTTTAAATTGAGCTCTATATTTTATAGGAAGCCAATGTAGGGACTGACAGAAGGGTGAGGCATGGGAGGTGTGGGCGGACAGGAAGATGAGCCTCGCTGCCGCATTCATTATGGACTGTAACGGCGCTAGTTGGGAGCACGTAAGGCCACTGAGAAGCGGATTACAGTAGTCAAGGCGAGAAAGGACAGTGGAATGAACCAACACCT
The DNA here is from genome assembly GCF_036172605.1 of Pelobates fuscus. NCBI lineage: Eukaryota > Metazoa > Chordata > Amphibia > Anura > Pelobatidae > Pelobates > Pelobates fuscus. Next base: position 8,258,040 of record NC_086319.1, read on the forward strand.
TAGCCGCATCTGGCGTTAAGTAGGGTCGGATGCGCGCAATGTTTTTGAGATGGAAATGACAGGATTTGGTGATAGAGTGAACATGAGGCTTGAAGGAGAGGTCGGAGTCAAAGAGAACACCTAGGCAGCGAGCCTGCGTGGTGGAGATGATGGTAGCACCATTGACTTGGAGGGAGACAGACACAGGAGTAACAACACTTGAGGGAGGAAAGACCAGAATTTCAGTTTTGGTCAAGTTTAGTTAAAGGAAGTGGGCAGCCATCCAGTTAGAAATGGCAGAGAGGCAGTCAGAGACACTAGTCAAGAGGGATGGGGAGATATCAGGAGAGGACAGGTAGATTTGCGTGTCATCTGCATAGAAATTATATTGGAAGCCAAATCAGAACTCCACAGTAATAATACTCCCAGTAATGTGTCTGAGTGTATAACAGAGCTCCACAGTAATAATACTCCCAGTAATGTGTCTGAGTGTATAACAGAGCTCCACAGCAATAATACTCCCAGTAATGTGTCTGAGTGTATAACAGAGCTCCACAGCAATAATACTCCCAGTAATGGGTCTGTGTGTATAACAGAGCTCACAGCAATAATACTCCCAGTAATGTGTCTGAGTGTATAACAGAGCTCCACAGCAATAATACTCCCAGTAATGTGTCTGAGTGTATAACAGAGCTCCACAGCAATAATACTCCCAGTAATGTGTCTGAGTGTATAACAGAGCTCACAGCAATAATACTCCCAGTAATGTGTCTGAGTGTATAACAGAGCTCCACAGCAATAATACTCCCAGTAATGTGTCTGAGTGTATAACAGAGCTCCACAGCAATAATACTCCCAGTAATGTGTCTGAGTGTATAACAGAGCTCCACAGGAATAATACTCCCAGTAATGTGTCTGAGTGTATAACAGAGCTCCACAGCTATAATACTCCTAGTAATGTGTCTGAGTGTATAACAGAGCTCCACAGTAATAATACTCCCAGTAATGTGTCTGAGTGTATAACAGAGCTCCACAGCAATAATACTCCCAGTAATGTGTCTGAGTGTATAACAGAGCTCCACAGTAATAATACTCCCAGTAATGTGTCTGAGTGTATAACAGAGCTCTACAGCAATAATACTCCCAGTAATGTGTCTGAGTGTATAACAGAGCTCCACAGCAATAATACTCCCAGTAATGTGTCTGGGTGTATAACAGAGCTCCACAGTAATACTACTCCCAGTAATGTATCTGAGTGTATAACAGCGCTCCACAGCAATAATACTCCCAGTAATGGGTCTGAGTGTATAACAGAGCTCCACAGCAATAATACTCCCAGTAATGTGTCTGAGTGTATAACAGAGCTCCACAGCAATAATACTCCCAGTAATGTGTCTGAGTGTATAACAGAGCTCCACAGCAATAATACTCCCAGTAATGTGTCTGAGTGTATAACAAAGCTCCCCAGCAATACCCCCAGTAATGTGTCTGAGTGTATAACAGAGCTACACAGCAATAATACTCCCAGTAATGTGTCTGAGTGTATAACAGAGCTCCACAGCAATAATACTCCCAGTAATGTGTCTGAGTGTATAACAGAGCTCCACAGTAATAATACTCCCAGTAATGTATCTGAGTGTATAACAGCGCTCCACAGCAATAATACTCCCAGTAATGGGTCTGAGTGTATAACAGAGCTCCACAGCAATAATACTCCCAGTAATGTGTCTGAGTGTATAACAGAGCTCCACAGCAATAATACTCCCAGTAATGTGTCTGAGTTTATAACAGAGCTCCACAGCAATAATACTCCCAGTAATGGGTCTGAGTGTATAACAAAGCTCCCCAGCAATACCCCCAGTAATGTGTCTGAGTGTATAACAGAGCTCCAAAGCAATAATACTCCCAGTAATGTGTCTGAGTGTATAACAGAGCTCCACAGCAATAATACTCCCAGTAATGTGTCTGAGTGTATAACAGAGCTCCACAGCAATAATACTCCCAGTAATGTGTCTGAGTGTATAACAGAGCTCCACAGTAATACTACTCCCAGTAATGTATCTGAGTGTATAACAGCGCTCCACAGCAATAATACTCCCAGTAATGGGTCTGAGTGTATAACAGAGCTCCACAGCAATAATACTCCCAGTAATGTGTCTGAGTGTATAACAGAGCTCCAAAGCAATAATACTCCCAGTAATGTGTCTGAGTGTATAACAGAGCTCCACAGCAATAATACTCCCAGTAATGTGTCTGAGTGTATAACAAAGCTCCCCAGCAATACCCCCAGTAATGTGTCTGAGTGTATAACAGAGCTACACAGCAATAATACTCCCAGTAATGTGTCTGAGTGTATAACAGAGCTCCACAGCAATAATACTCCCAGTAATGTGTCTGAGTGTATAACAAAGCTCCCCAGCAATACCCCCAGTAATGTGTCTGAGTGTATAACAGAGCTACACAGCAATAATACTCCCAGTAATGTGTCTGAGTGTATAACAGAGCTCCACAGTAATACTACTCCCAGTAATGTATCTGAGTGTATAACAGCGCTCCACAGCAATAATACTCCCAGTAATGGGTCTGAGTGTATAACAGAGCTCCACAGCAATAATACTCCCAGTAATGTGTCTGAGTGTATAACAGAGCTCCAAAGCAATAATACTCCCAGTAATGTGTCTGAGTGTATAACAGAGCTCCACAGCAATAATACTCCCAGTAATGTGTCTGAGTGTATAACAAAGCTCCCCAGCAATACCCCCAGTAATGTGTCTGAGTGTATAACAGAGCTACACAGCAATAATACTCCCAGTAATGTGTCTGAGTGTATAACAGAGCTCCACAGCAATAATACTCCCAGTAATGTGTCTGAGTGTATAACAAAGCTCCCCAGCAATACCCCCAGTAATGTGTCTGAGTGTATAACAGAGCTACACAGCAATAATACTCCCAGTAATGTGTCTGAGTGTATAACAGAGATCCACAGCAATAATACTCCCAGTAATGTGTCTGAGTGTATAACAGAGCTCCACAGCAATAATACTCCCAGTAATGTGTCTGAGTGTATAACAAAGCTCCCCAGCAATACCCCCAGTAATGTGTCTGAGTGTATAACAGAGATACACAGCAATAATACTCCCAGTAATGTGTCTGAGTGTATAACAGAGCTCCACAGTAATACTACTCCCAGTAATGTATCTGAGTGTATAACAGCGCTCCACAGCAATAATACTCCCAGTAATGGGTCTGAGTGTATAACAGAGCTCCACAGCAATAATACTCCCAGTAATGTGTCTGAGTGTATAACAGAGCTCCAAAGCAATAATACTCCCAGTAATGTGTCTGAGTGTATAACAGAGCTCCACAGCAATAATACTCCCAGTAATGTGTCTGAGTGTATAACAAAGCTCCCCAGCAATACCCCCAGTAATGTGTCTGAGTGTATAACAGAGCTACACAGCAATAATACTCCCAGTAATGTGTCTGAGTGTATAACAGAGATCCACAGCAATAATACTCCCAGTAATGTGTCTGAGTGTATAACAGAGCTCCACAGCAATAATACTCCCAGTAATGTGTCTGAGTGTATAACAGAGCTCCACAGCAATAATACTCCCAGTAATGTGTCTGAGTGTATAACAGAGCTCCACAGCAATAATACTCCCAGTAATGTGTCTGAGTGTATAACAGAGCTCCACAGCAATAATACTCCCAGTAATGTGTCTGAGTGTATAACAGAGCCCCACAGCAATAATACTCCCAGTAATGTGTCTGAGTGTATAACAGAGCTCCAAAGCAATAATACTCCCAGTAATGTGTCTGAGTGTATAACAGAGCTCCACAGCAATAATACTCCCAGTAATGTGTCTGAGTGTATAACAGAGCTCCACAGCAATAATACTCCCAGTAATGTGTCTGAGTGTATAACAGAGCTCCACAGCAATAATACTCCCAGTAATGTGTCTGAGTGTATAACAGAGCTCCACAGCAATAATACTCCCAGTAATGTGTCTGAGTGTATAACAGAGCTCCACAGCAATAATACTCCCAGTAATGTGTCTGAGTGTATAACAGAGCCCCACAGCAATAATACTCCCAGTAATGTGTCTGAGTGTATAACAGAGCTCCAAAGCAATAATACTCCCAGTAATGTGTCTGAGTGTATAACAGAGCTCCACAGCAATAATACTCCCAGTAATGTGTCTGAGTGTATAACAGAGCCCCACAGCAATAATACTCCCAGTAATGTGTCTGAGTGTATAACAGAGCTCCACAGCAATAATACTCCCAGTAATGTGTCTGAGTGTATAACAAAGCTCCCCAGCAATACCCCCAGTAATGTGTCTGAGTGTATAACAGAGCTACACAGCAATAATACTCCCAGTAATGTGTCTGAGTGTATAACAGAGCTCCAAAGCAATAATACTCCCAGTAATGTGTCTGAGTGTATAACAAAGCTCCCCAGCAATACCCCCAGTAATGTGTCTGAGTGTATAACAGAGCTCCACAGCAATAATACTCCCAGTAATGTGTCTGAGTGTATAACAGAGCTCCACAGCAATAATACCCCCAGTAATGTGTCTGAGTGTATAACAGAGCTCCACAGCAATAATACTCCCAGTAATGTGTCTGAGTGTATAACAAAGCTCCCCAGCAATACCCCCAGTAATGTGTCTGAGTGTATAACAGAGCTCCACAGCAATAATACTCCCAGTAATGTGTCTGAGTGTATAACAGAGCTCCACAGCAATAATACCCCCAGTAATGTGTCTGAGTGTATAACAGAGCTACACAGCAATAATACTCCCAGTAATGTGTCTGAGTGTATAACAGAGCTCCACAGCAATAATACTCCCAGTAATGTGAATAGCCCTATTCCTGGTCACATCCTAAAATTTCCCTCTTTGCACATTTGAAACATATCAGTCTTTATGTTAGATAAAGTATGTTGGGTGTACTTCCCTCTCTACCCAATAGTACTGTTGTCTCTGCTATACTTTGTGGAGGCCGGTCAATGGGGCTGGAGGTGTGGTATTTTGGAAAACTGTGTATAGACCTCCAGACATAGCCACCATAACAGAATTTCTGTGCTCCCATTGGCTGTGGCATGGCAGATTATGGACGCTTTCCAAGACACGGCCTGCATTTTGTCCTGCCCTAAAAAGCTGTGATTGGGTAACTGCGTCAAGGGGTGGAGTCAGGCTGCTTATTTTTACTTAAATAGTGTGTCTGTAACACGGCATGACCTCTGACTGGGTCAGGGCCTCGGTACGTGGGATTTAATAGGAAGGGAAAATTCCCAGGGTAGTGTCAAGCGCCCTTCCATCTTTTAGCTTTACCATCCGCCACTGGCTACACTTTGTGCGTAACGATAGGGAGAATGTCGAAAAGTGACGTTCAAGGTATCTTTTTAAAACCTTTCTACTGTGATTAAAGGAAATACAATGAGGTGTGTTCACAGACATTACATTATAGTGGATTCTAACAAAATGTAACAATTTACACTGAGATAGTGATTTGCAAAAATAAATCAACTACTTTGCCATCATGGACAGTTTAGCTAAATTTGAGTGTGAAGTATAATGAGCTGTTCAGTGAACAAGCCCTCACGATTCACCTTGCGGGGAGTGAGGCAGCAGGAGCACATTTTTGCATTATGGGTGCAATTAAATTGATCTTTTCAGTTACTAAATCCAATTTATCATGAATTAAAACGAGCCTACCCTTTCAGGGGGATCTGTCACTTGCCAGTGTTATTAATAGTGTTTACTAATCCCCTGTATTTAACAATGCAGTATTTGTGAGGGGTCATAATAAAATGTAAATACATGTAGAAATCAACTCCTTTTTATCCTATAACTGGGCGCCTCCATTTTTTGCTCCCTGTCAATCATTGTTATAAGGATAGAGAAATGAATGTTCCTATTTATTCTCTTCATTTGAAACGTTTGCCTTGTCTGAACTGGATTATGAAGTTGTGTGCTTAATCTTTAACATAAATATAAAAAAAGGTTAGCAGCAGTAATGTGTGATTTTCAATATTTTATTCAGAGACATGGCAGCTCCACTTTAATTTTTATTTTGATTCCCCTTTTCTGAAGGAGCTCGTCCTTTTACAGCCTCATCTGGAAGTGAAGGATGTCACTGACGCGGACTCTACAAACCTGCCCATAGGGACTCCATACATGATGCTCTACAACAGCAGGGTCTAGTGCTCGGTGGGCTCTTATATAAATGTGACATGCTGTGATTTCATATAGGACACAAGATTATTAAAGGATCACTCCAAATACCATAACAACTTAAAGGAACACTCCAAACACCATAACAACTTAAAGGAACACTCCAAACACCATAACAACTTAAAAGAACACTCCAAATATCATTACAACTTAAAGGAACACTCGAAACACCATAACAACTTAAAGGAACACTCCAAACACCATAACAACATAAAGGAACACTCCAAACACCATAACAACTTAAAAGAACACTCCAAACACCATAACAACTTAAAGGATCACTCCAGAACCATTACATACAAAAAACACTCATGCATTCAAACTCTAAAATATATACAAATACACCTCTTCTTTTAAACACCAATGCTACATACAAACACACCCCTGCAATCAAGCGCAAACATTACTTACAAACACACAACATATTGAAATGCCAGAATTATATACACACACACTTTCATTCTAACATTAACATGACACAGAAACACACCCCTGCAATCAAATGCAAACACTACACACAAGTACACCCCTGCATTCCAATGGCAACAGTTTGTACAAATACACCACTACATGTACACACATACTCAGAACTCTATACAAAACATGCCTACATTCAAATGCACAAATCCAACCCGGCAAGGATGGCAAATGTTAGATCCCCAGATAGTATAGCATCGTGGAGTTGTACCACAAATGGGGAGCTACAGTTTAGCCACCCTTGCATTAGAGGGAACCCCAAAAAAATGTCTTTCACCAGGATCCTTACTACATTAGTTCCCCCACTGAGGGAAGTAGTACATTGTGTTTCTCTATAAGTTGTTATAGGGGCAAGAGCCTTCATTTCAATCTAATGACAAAACATCCTTTGGGTCCTGTCCACAGTTGGATTTAGGCCGGGTCCCCAGGAGCGCTAAACTGAGAACAAAGTTCAGCCCAGGCAGAGAAGATTAAAGGTTCTCCATTGTCGGCCTCGGCCCATGGCCATTGCGGCCCAACGGCCCGTCCAGGCTTGGTCCCCAGTATGTCATTTGTGTAGATAGGGTTTTCTATATCACGTTGAAAAGAACTTGAAGTGCTCTCCCCAGTATGCAGTATTCATGCGCTTCCTGTGTGAAATAATTGAATTGATTCTCTGGGATTCTGGCCATCGTTAAAGGATACTCTTAGCTCCATAAACTGTCAGTAAAGGTTATGGTGCCAGGATGCCCTTGGCTCCACCCTCAGGTGCCCATCTTTTGCCCGCTCACTCAGCATATTGCTGTTGATTAGTATGCTGCTCTCACAGCTGCAGTACCAGACTTTGCATACAGCTGGGCTGCACTTTAACACGTCCAAGGAAATGCAGAATTCACGATCTAAAAAAATCTTCTTTCTAGAAAGTCTATGTGTATATAGATATGCTGTCTTAAATGACCCCTACCACATCCCCCCCTCTGTCTTGGAATCCTGATATTTCACACACAATGAGATATTGCTGGTTTTAACCCAGTGAGTGCCGCTGTGCTGTACAGTGTTTTGGGATATTTATCTAATCAGACATCCACAAATGGCTGCAGCTAAGTGTATCCAGGTGTTCTGCCAATTCACTTATTATTTCCAAAACCCGGACTGACTGGGATTCCCTACGGAGAGACTTGCGACTCTCTATTTTACAGATTTTTATTGAGGTGTATTTTAAGCATGTGAGTTGTAATTATAATCAATTTAATTAACACAAGCAAACAAACATGACATGTCAAGTGTATTTAAGCACATAGAAAATTAAAAAACAAAATCATACTTTCTGTTTGAAATCACCGTCCGTATCAAGCGTCTCCGCATTATCATCCCACCGCGTATTAAAATTTACATTGGATGAGATAACGTTTCAGTAAATGCTTTTTTGTTGTGCTATAAAAAAATTAAAAATTCTTAAGTGGGATTTTTACAAACGTGCATTTTATTCATGTTGATATCAAATTATTATTATTATTAGAATGTAGTTATTGGTAGGCTGAAGATTTAGATTTTATTTCTAGTATTTCATGTAACAAAGGCAATTTAGAAATGTGGGCTTTATTTACAAACTTGGGAGACATAATCAAAAATAAACATTATACAAGAAATAACTTGTAATTTGTAATTCTCTCAATTCAGCTATTTCCGATGTTTTTGTCACTTCCTAAGAAAATGATCGAGGAACTTGTGGGTACACACTTGCAAAATAAGCATGTTACCCTGAGACGGATCTTTTTAGAAAACAACATAAAGGTTGGTATTTCATGGACTGTTATTCCCCCTTTATCCTATTTCCACATGGTACCCACACGCAGCGTGCCCAAATTCCCAACGATGGACTTTATCAGTTATACCCATTGGTCACCACAGAGCCAATCAAAACAGATATGGCGCCAAGCATTAACCAATCTAATACAATACTCACATGAAAACCTCTCCCATCAGTCCTCTTACATCGCTATTATTATTTATAAAGCGCCAACAAATTCCACAGCGCTGTACAATGGGTGGATACAAACACGTTACCTTCATCACCCATCAGTCTTCCGTGGTACCAAAATAGAGCACCATACCTCTTAATATTTGATGGGTGTGGCCAGGGACAGGGCTGTTCTGAGTGTGAGTGGGGTTATGGTCAGGGGCAGGGCTGTTCAGAATGGGGGATGAGACCAGGGGTGGGACTGTTCTGAGAGAGGGTGCAGAGCTCTGTTATACACTGACACATTACTGGGAGTATTATTGTTGTGGAGCTCTGTTATACACTCAGACACATTACTGGGAGTATTATTGCTGTGGAGCTCTGTTATACATTCAGACACATTACTGGGAGTATTATTGTTGTGGAGCTCTGTTATACATTCACATTACTGGGAGTATTATTGTTGTGGAGCTCTGTTATACACTCAGACACATTACTGGGAGTATTATTGCTGTGGAGCTCTGTTATACACTCAGACACATTACTGGGAGTATTATTACTGTGGAGCTCTGTTATACACTCAGACACATTACTGGGAGTATTATTGCTGTGGAGCTCTGTTATACACTCAGACACATTACTGGGAGTATTATTGCTGTGGAGCTCTGTTATACACTCAGACACATTACTGGGAGTATTATTGCTGTGGAGCTCTGTTATACACTCAGACACATTACTGGGAGTATTATTGCTGTGGAGTTCTGTTATTCACTCAGACACATTACTGGGAGTATTATTGCTGTGGAGCTCTGTTATACACTCACATTACTGGGAGTATTATTGCTGTGGAGCTCTGTTATACACTCAGACACATTACTGGGAGTATTATTACTGTGGAGCTCTGTTATACACTCAGACACATTACTGGGAGTATTATTGCTGTGGAGTTCTGTTATTCACTCAGACACATTACTGGGAGTATTACTGCTGTGGAGCTCTGTTATACACTCAGACACATTACTGGGTGTATTATTGCTGTGGAGCTCTGTTATACACTCAGACACATTACTGGAAGTATTATTGCTGTGGAGCTCTGTTATACACTCAGACACATTACTGGGAGTATTATTGCTGTGGAGCTCTGTTATACACTCAGACACATTACTGGGAGTATTATTACTGTGGAGCTCTGTTATACACTCAGACACATTACTGGGAGTATTATTGCTGTGGAGCTCTGTTATACACTCAGACACATTACTGGGAGTTTTATTGCTGTGGGGCTCTGTTATACACTCAGACACATTACTGGGAGTATTATTGCTGTGGAGCTCTGTTATACACTCAGACACATTACTGGGAGTATTATTGCTGTGGAGCTCTGTTATACACTCAGACACATTACTGGGAGTATTATTGCTGTGGGGCTCTGTTATATACTCAGTCACATTACTGGGAGTATTATTGCTGTGGAGCTCTGTTATACACTCAGACACATTACTGGGAGTATTATTGCTGTGGAGCTCTGTTATACGCTCAGACACATTACTGGGAGTATTATTGCTGTGGAGCTCTGTTACACACTCATACACATTACTAGCGGTATTATTGCTGTGGAGCTGTGTTATACACTCAGACACATTACTGGGAGTATTATTGCTGTGGAGCTCTGTTATACATTCAGACATATTACTGGGAGTATTATTGCTGTGGAGCTCTGTTATACATTCAGACACATTACTGGGAGTATTATTGCTGTGGAGCTCTGTTACACATTCAGACACATTACTGGGAGTTTTATTGCTGTGGAGCTCTGTTACACATTCAGACACATTACTGGGAGTATTATTGCTGTGGAGCTCTGTTATACATTCAGACACATTTACTGGGAGTATTATTGCTCTGGAGCTCTGTTATACGCTCAGACACATTACTGGGAGTATTATTACTGTGGGGCTCTGTTATACGCTCAGACACATTACTGGGAGTATTACTGCTGTGGAGCTCTATCCAAGTTATGTTCTAATCATAATATAGAGGAGCTCAGCAGAATGGAGCGAGCTGGCCTGCAATCAGTATTCACACCCAGGGATGAGAGTGACCTTGAATGGAGGAGTATAACCCGAGGGTTATGCTGGGAAGCTGCCCTGGAAGAGATCCAGTTTCAGCGAGGAGAGGGACTTCTCGGTGTATACCAGCGTTTGTGGGACCAGGTAGCCCAACGGAGGTTGCTTCTGGGGGTGCAACCCCGGGCAGAGTGGATAAGATGCCTGGAATCCCTAGTAGAATGGGAACTGATACTGGATAATGCCTACCGGGTGCTGTGGTGGCACGCTGTACAACAGGATGCATGGCTGTCAGAGGGCGCTTAACTGGAAGGGAAGGACTATGGTGGCCCCGGTCTGGTATGGAGGGCCCTTGAGGAGGACGCTACGGGGCGATTTATGCCCACCGGAATGCTGTGCTGCAGTATCCCTCACTCCTGGGACTGGGACCTGACCTTGCCCATCTGGCCGCAATGGAGTGGGAAATCGAAAGACATTATGTTGAGCTACTCGACGCAGCTCAGTCAGCAGACAGTGGCACAGAACAGGAGAGCTGGATGACATCCCCAGACCTTCCACCCTACAGCTGGGAAGATCTGGCTGAGGTACCCCCTGCTTCCCTACAAGCTGCAGAAGTAGGGGACCTCATAGACTGTCCTGGGAAGATCCACAGGTGGCAGGTGGAGATGGGAACGAATCTCTCTGTCGGCCCTACAGGGATGCTGGGCAGCGACAGTGCGAATCCCAGGGAGCTGAAGGTGTCGTCCTTCCTCTCCAGCGGCAGTGTGAGTTCCAGGGAGCCGAAGGTGTCGTCCTTCCTCCCCAGCGGCAGTGTGAGCTCCAGGGAGCCGAAGGTGTCGTCCTTCATCCCCAGCGGCAGTGTGAGTTCCAGGGAGCCAAAGGTGTCGTCCTTCCTCCCCAGCGGCAGTGTGAGTTCCAGGGAGCCGAAGGTGTCGTCCTTCCTCCCCAGCGGCAGTGTGTATCTTTGGGAGGGGAGACAGTCGGTCTCCCTCCCCAGCAGTCAAGTGTGTTACAGGGAGAGGAGAGCAGCGTCCTCCCTCCCCAGCGGCAGCTTAGCCCACCAAGGGGAGACACTAATCTCCCCACCGGCGCAGATGGGACCGTCGTCTCTGTGCCCAAACTACAGGGAGTAGGGACAGTTGGTCCTGCTCCGCAGCGGCAGTGTGTTCTACTGGGAGAGGAGAGCCTCGTCCTCCCTCCCCAGCGGCAGCTTATCCCACCAAGGGGAGATACTGAGCTCCGGAATGGTACAGATGGGACCGTAGTCTCTGTACCTGACCCACAGGTATGCTGGACAGTATGTCCAGATCCCCAGCCAAGCCCCAACCAGGCTACTCTAGCTGCAGCCCTGGCACCAGGGCAGAGTACCACTGGTCTCTGCCCACAAAGCAACCCACCGGTCAGGTGTACCAGCACCCAACTCAGCTCTAGTGACCTCACGGGACAGGCTACCAGGTTCCCCAGGTGCAGTAACCAAGTATTGTGGGCGGGCTACTCTGATGATTTTTTGTTGCGGGTGGGTTGCTTGACTAACCAAGGCACTGACCGACAGGAGGTCACGTATCTTGTTAGTCTTGGTGGGGAGAGATGTGGCAAAACTAACCTCGCCACTGGGTTATGGAGAAGCCTGATTGCCAGCCTCCTGCCTCATGACTATGGACCCTCTCATCAGCCCATGCTAGACTTAAACCCCATGGCGATATGTTTGGATATATTGAGCGCTCAGATCCAAGCCATCTGGGGATAGGTTGAATGTGGGGGTTCTATTCAGTATGATAGGAATTATGTATTTTTGTGTCTTTTTGCTGTTGTTGTGAATAGAGACAATTTCTGTACCTGGAGATAGTTGGCTTACCACACCCAGTTAAGACAATTATCTCCAGGATAGAGGACTCTGTGAAACTGGTTTTGGCTGGAAAGCCATGCTTCAGTGGTCACAAAGCACTTCGACCTAACTTTTAAACCAATGTCTGATTTTTAGTATGTTTGTATTTGGAGTATGCTGATTCTGAAAATGTAAGTTTTATGTGAATGTGATGTATACTTTTAAAGTTATGAATATTGCCTAATTACTACTAAGCTCTTGTAAGAGCCTGTTCCTGCCTTGCTCTCTGGAGGAGTCTACGATGGTTATGGTGTTGGCTGGAGTGCTTGGAGCCCTCAGGAAGCGCTAGGAGCATCCTTCAACGGAGGTACCCAGTCAAGGTGCCAGGTGATCCATTACACCTTGTAGCTGCAGTTATAATACACTGTGTGCGGGGAGACAGGGTACCTCCTTACACCATGACCTTGTAGCTGCAGTTATAATACACCGTGTGCGGGGAGACAGGGGACATCCTTACACCATAACCTTATAGCTGCAGTTATAATACACTGTGTGCAGGGAGACATGGGACCTCCTTACACCATTACCTTATAGCTGCAGTTATAATACACTGTGTGCGGGGAGACATGGGACCTCCTTACACCATTAACTTATAGCTGCAGTTATAATACACTGTGTGCGGGGAGACAAGGGACCTCCTTACACCATAACCTTATAGCTGCAGTTATAATACACCGTGTGTGGGGAGACAGGGGACCTCCTTACATCATAACCTTATAGCTGCAGTTATAATACACTGTGTGCAGGGAGAAAGGGGTCCTCTTTACACCATAACCTTATAGCTGCAGTTATAATACACTGTGTGCGGGGAGACATGGGACCTCCTTACACCATAACCTTATAGCTGCAGTTATAATACACTGTGTGCAGGGAGACATGGGACCTCCTTACACCATTACCTTATTGTCAGGGTACCTGAAGTCTCTACCTCGGAGGAGGTTAGACTTCCCGACGGCCGTTCTCTCAGGGGGGCTGATTCATCCAATCCTCACAGCTCTCTTAGTCATTCCCACGCCGGCCGCGATAGCCCCGCTTCCTTTTATGACACGACGCTCAGGGGCCGACGTCATGACGGCAATCACATCCCGACCTGTCAATCTAGTTCGGAACAACGAATCAGGGCTCGGCAAGGGCGGAGTCATCAATTAGAGAACCAGGGTATAAAAGAGGGATGTGTGTAATGGTTCATTGCCCTGTCGTGGTTCTAGCTTGTCTGGTTCCTCAGTGCTCTTATGTCTATTGTTCTATTTGGTTTTGACTCGGCTTGTACTATCGTTCCTGTTTACCTCTCGTGTCCTTTGACCTCGGCTTGTCTCTCGCTTACCTGTTCTCTCGGTCCCTCGACCTCGGCTTGTCTCTGACCATTCTTTGCTTTCTCCTTACGTTAGTCCGGCCATTCTAAGGTCCGGTATACGTACTCCTCTCCTGTTCGTACTCTGCGTGTTGGATCCCTGTCCCGATCCTGACATTACGACAGGGCCATGGATCCTGCAGGTACAAACGCTCAGCTTGGTCCGCCTGACTCGAGGTTTGAAGCCATGGACCATAGAATGGACCAAATGGCCCTAGCGCTGCAAGCATTACTATCCCATCCGAGTAATCAAGCAGAGGAGATGCGTACTCCATCTATCTCTCTTGCTAACTCAGGCCTAGAGGTAGCCACAGTGGGAACTTCTTCCCGTGTTACTTCCCTTTTACGGTATGGCGGTGCTCCGGATACCTGTCGAGGTTTCCTAAACCAGATAGGAATTCATTTTGAATTACAACCCCGCGCCTACCCTACTGACAGGGCGAAGGTTGGATTCATAATCTCGCTACTCATTGACAAAGCTCTTAGATGGGCTAACCCTCTGTGGGAAAATGATAATCCAGTAGTCTATAACTATAATGCGTTTATTACTACTTTTAGGAGGACTTTTGATCCCCCAGGGAGAAAGGCCAGTGCAGCTAGATTACTATTACGTTTTAGACAGCATAATCTAACCCTTGTGGATTATGCGCTAGAGTTCAGATCCTTGGCGGCAGAGGTCAAGTGGAATGAACAAGCCTATATGGACGTATTTCTGAACGGATTATCAGATGCGATCTTAGACGAGGTTGCTACAAGGGATCTTCCTGAAAATTTAGAGGAATTAATTTCATTTATTTCTCGTATAGATGAACGTATGAGACAGAGGCAGACCACTCGTGATAATGGTTATAGACCTTCTGCATTTACGCTTAAATTGCCCTAACCGTCCGGGAAACGCTCGCACCTAAGTTTCTCCAGAGGACAGGCCTTGGGTGTTTCTATTTTGTCCTCTACATATGATTACAGGGATCATAGGTTACTACTACAGGTTTCTTTAACTTGGGAAAAGGGAGTACTTAAAGCTATGGCATTAATAGATTCCGGAGCAGCTGAAAGCTTTATTGATCAAACTTTTGTCAAAAACAACTCTATCCCATCTCAGCTAAAGGAGACTCCATTGGCCGTTGAGGCCATAGATGGTAGACCTTTATCAGATCCTGTGATTTCTCGTGAAACTATACCAGTTAAGTTAACCATTGGTATTTTACACGAGGAGGAGATTTCTCTCATGCTTATCTCATCCCCTTCAGTTCCTATAGTTTTGGGGTATCCCTGGCTTAAAAAGCATAACCCTACTATTGATTGGGAGCAAGGTGAAATAGTCTCTTTGGTTCAGGGTTGCCAGAAAGGTTGTGTACAGAAAGTCTCACCATTGTGCGTAGTGGACACACCTAGTAACTCTAACAAGCCCACAGAATTACAGATACCTTCCCAGTACCAGGATTTAAAGGCAGTCTTTGAGAAGAGGAAGGCTGATACTTTACCCCCACACAGGTCCTTTGATTGTAAGATTAATCTCCTACCTGGTACTATGCCTCCGAGGGGCAATGTATATCCTCTATCCACTAAGGAGAACTTAGTCTTAGAAGAGTACATTCAGGAGAATCTAGACAAAGGATTTATTAGAAGATCCTCTTCTCCAGCCGGAGCCGGTTTCTTTTTTGTAGATAAAAAAGACGGTACACTACGGCCTTGCATTGATTATCGGGGCTTGAATAAGATAACTATCAGAAATGCTTATCCGATTCCCCTAATTACTGAGCTATTTGATCGCCTTAAAGGCTCTAAGATTTTTACCAAGTTAGATCTGAGGGGAGCTTATAACTTGGTGAGAATTCAGCAGGGCGATGAATGGAAAACGGCTTTCAATACCCGGTGTGGCCACTACGAGTACACGGTAATGCCCTTCGGGCTTTGCAATGCCCCTGCTGTATTCCAGGACTTGATTAATGAGGTTCTTATGGAATTTCAACATGAATGTGTTATAGTTTATTTGGATGATATACTAATACACTCTAAAGAGCCTGAGGTTCATCACAAACAAGTCAGAAGGGTATTGCACAAACTCCTACAGCATGGGTTGTATTGCAAATTGGAGAAGTGTAGCTTCGACCAATCTCAGGTAAACTTTCTTGGTTACGTTATTTCTGGTGAGGGGTTTAAGATGGATCCTGTTAAACTCCAATCTATCTTGGATTGGCCATTGCCCAAGGGACTCAAGGCCATTCAGAGTTTTATCGGATTCTCGAATTACTACAGGCGCTTCATTAAGGGGTACTCGTCTATTATTGCTCCTATTACCAACATGACTAAACAGGGTGCTGATACTAAGACATGGTCCCCGGAGGCGCTTGTTGCTTTCAGTACTCTCAAGGAACAGTTTGCCTCAGCACCGATATTAGTTCATCCAGACACATCTTTGCCTTTCTTACTCGAGGTAGACGCCTCAGAGACAGGTGTAGGCGCTATTCTGTCCCAAAGGTTAAGTTTGTATAAACCACTGCATCCTTGTGTTTTTTTTTCCAGGAAATTGTCTGGGCCTGAGAGCAGGTATGATATTGGTGACAGGGAACTGTTAGCGGTAATTTTGGCTTTAAAGGAGTGGAGACATCTGTTGGAAGGGACTTTACACCCGGTTACTATTTTGACGGATCACAAGAATTTGTCATATATAGGGGAAGCCAAGCGATTATCTGCCAGGCAGGCTCGTTGGTCTTTGTTCCTTACTCATTTCAACTATGTTCTCACTTATAGACCTGGTTCTAAGAATTCTAAGGCCGATGCATTGTCCCGCCAACATGAACCTTCTACTATGCCTGATGTGTTTTTTTCTTCTATAGTTCCCAAGCGTAATATTATTGCCAGCACTAGCATCAAGATTCACTCTCCGTTGCTGGATGAGATCAAGAAGTTACAACATCTGGCACCCGGACCTATTCCGGGGGACCGTTACTTCGTTCCTCCTAAACTCCAACTGGAACTTATGCAGTGTTTTCATAACAGTAAATTTGCCGGACATCCTGGCATACGCAAGTCATGTTCTCTGATTTCTAAAGATTTCTGGTGGCCTTCATTACGTAAGGATCTTAAGGAATTCGTCGGGGCATGTGATGTCTGTATGAGGACTAAACAACCTCATACGCTTCCATGTGGGCTTTTGCACCCCCTAGAAATTCCTGTGAAACCATGGTCTTGTCTGGCTGTGGACTTCATCGTTGATTTACCGGTTTCTAAAAAACATAAGGTTATCCTCACAGTAATTGACAGGTTTACCAAAATGGCTCATTTTGTACCTCTGATCAAATTGCCCTCTTCTCCCGAATTGGCTGAAATTTTCGCGAGGGAGATTTTTCGTTTACATGGGATTCCTTCTGAAATCGTTTCTGATAGAGGTTCCCAATTTGTTTCCCGGTTTTGGAGATCCTTCTGTTCTCAGCTTGGTATCAAATTAAATTTTTCCTCTGCCTATCATCCCCAGTCCAATGGGGCTGCCGAACGCACCAACCAAATGGTTGAACAGTTCTTGCGTTGTTTTGTTTCTGAACACCAGGACGATTGGGTCGGTCTGATTCCTTGGGCGGAGTTTGCACACAACAACAGTGTTTGCGATTCTACTCGTTCTAGCCCCTTTTTCATGAATTATGGCTTTCATCCTTCCGTTCTTCCGTCGGCCTCCCCCTCCCAGGGGATACCGTCGGTTGATATTCATGTTGCCAATCTGAGAAAGTTGTGGGATCAGACTCGACAAATTCTTATTCATAATTCCATGGTGTCCAAACGACACGCTGACAAACGCAGAAGGCTGGCTCTGGTATTCTCTCCGGGTGATAGGGTATGGTTGAGTACCAGGAACATCCGCTTGAAAGTTCCTTCCATGAAATTTGCTCCTCGTTACATAGGTCCTTACAGGGTTCTGTGTCGTATAAATCCTGTTGCATATCGTCTGGCTCTTCCGCCTGCTTTACGCATCCCGAACTCCTTTCATGTTTCTTTATTGAAGCCTTTGGTGTGTAACAGATTTTCCTCCACGTGCCTTCCCCTCGTTCTGTCCAGGTTGAGGGTCAGGAGGAGTATGAGATCAATTCCATCCTCGATTCTCGGATTTCTCGGGGGAAGGTGCAATATCTTGTTGACTGGAAAGGATATGGTCCTGAGGAAAGATCTTGGGTGGTCCAGGAGGATGTGCATGCTCCTCGCCTTCTCAGGGCTTTTCATGCTCGCTTTCCGTCTCGCCCCGGTTCCTTCCGCCCGGTGGGCGTTTCTGAGGGGGGGGTACTGTCAGGGTACCTGAAGTCTCTACCTCGGAGGAGGTTAGACTTCCCGACGGCCGTTCTCTCAGGGGGGCTGATTCATCCAATCCTCACAGCTCTCTTAGTCATTCCCACGCCGGCCGCGATAGCCCCACTTCCTTTTATGACACGACGCTCAGGAGCCGACGTCATGACGGCAATCACATCCCGACCTGTCAATCTAGTTCGGAACAACGAATCAGGGCTCGGCAAGGGCGGAGTCATCAATTAGAGAACCAGGGTATAAAAGAGGGATGTGTGTAATGGTTCATTGCCCTGTCGTGGTTCTAGCTTGTCTGGTTCCTCAGTGCTCTTATGTCTATTGTTCTATTTGGTTTTGACTCGGCTTGTACTATCGTTCCTGTTTACCTCTCGTGTCCTTTGACCTCGGCTTGTCTCTCGCTTACCTGTTCTCTCGGTCCCTTGACCTCGGCTTGTCTCTGACCATTCTTTGCTTTCTCCTTAAGTTAGTCCGGCCATTCTAAGGTCCGGTATACGTACTCCTCTCCTGTTCGTACTCTGCGTGTTGGATCCCTGTCCCGATCCTGACACTTATAGCTGCAGTTATAATACACTGTGTGCGGGGAGACAAGGGACCTCCTTACACCATAACCTTATAGCTGCAGTTATAATACACTGTGTGCAGGGAGACATGGGACCTCCTTACACCATTACCTTATAGCTGCAGTTATAATACACTGTGTGCAGGGAGACATGGGACCTCCTTACACCATTACCTTATAGCTGTAGTTATAATACACTGTGTGCGGGGAGACATGGGACCTCCTTACACCATTACCTTATAGCTGCAGTTATAATACACTGTGTGCGGGGAGACAGGGGACCTCCTTACACCATAACCTTATAGCTGCAGTTATAATACATTTTGTGCAGGGAGAGAGGGGACCTCCTTATACCTGCAGTAATAATACACTGTGTGCTGGGAGACAATATATTTACCATGTTCCATTGAAGAGAAACTTTCACTTGCTTACAGTTAATTATATTTAACAATTTTTTGTATCATATTTTAATTTTAGGAAACTCTAGCTCGCCTACAGCAGTAGTAAGGACAGATTCGCACAGATTCCTAATTTATCTGTTAGATGTATAAGCACATATGAGCATACCCAAAATGTCATAGAAGTGCAGTTAAAGTATGCTCATTACTATATACCGAAATGTTGAAGTGGGGTTTATCGGTGGTAAAGGCACACTATAGTCATAGTGAATGTGAGCATTTGCCCACTCAAGTCGGTTACAACGACGAACTGAAGTCAGGTCGAGACCCCGATGAGGACGACAAGCATGCGGATGAGCTTCCCTGAGACGGTTTCTGACAGTATGTGCAGAAATTCTTTGGTTATGCAAACCAATTGTTGCAGCAGCTGTCCGGGTGGCTCAGACGATCTTGGAGGTGAAGATGCTGGATGTGGAGGTCCTGGGCTGGTGTGGTTACACATGGTCTGCGGTTGTGAGGTCGGTTGGATGTACTGCCAAATTCTCTGAAACGCCTTGGGAGACGGCTTATGGTAGAGAAATGAACATTCAATTCACGGGCAACAGCTCTGGTGGACATTCCTGAAGTCAGAATGCCAATTGCATGCTCCCTCAAAACTTGCGACATCTGTGGCATTGTGCTGTGTGATAAAACTGCACATTTTAGAGTGGCATTTTATTGTGGCCAGCCTAAGGCACACCTGTGCAATAATCATGCTGTCTAATCAGCATCTTGATATGCCACAGCTGTGAGGTGGATGTATTATCTCTGCAAAGGAGAAGTGCTCACTAACACAGATTAAGACAGATTTGAGAGAAATAGGCCTTCTGTGTATATACAAAAAGTCTTAGATCTTTGAGTTCAGCTCATGAAAAATGGGGGCAAAAACAAAAGTGTTGCGTTTATAATTTTGTTCAGTGTAGTATAGATTTATATAGCGTATAGGTTTAGATATAGTATAGGTTTATATAGAGCATTGGTTTAGATATAGTAAAGGCTTATATTGTGTATAGGTTTAGATATTGTCAGGCCCCCTACCCATTCGCCGACTGCCGGCCTTCTCTCTGACACTGCACACTTGCGTGCAGCCTACTTAATATGCGCCCGAGTCAGCCACCCGACACGATGAAATGATGACCTCAAGTGTCAAAGTAGAAGGGTCAAATACCTACCACCTGTTGTGGTTAATTCCAAATGGAAATTAACCAATCAGAAGTAACTCATGCCTATTTAAGCTTGCCGATGTCACCCCTTAATGTCCTGTTGTGGTCTTTTGATAGCTCAATAGCGCGTTTTCTCTGTCTGATTGTTGGTTACCGAATTTTGGCTTTGTCTCTCGTTTATCCTGCTTTCTCTGATCCTTGACCTCGGCTTGTCCAACCATTATTCCGTATCTCTGTACTCCTTGACTTAGGCTTGTACTCTGACCTCTCTATTTGCATAGCCTGGCCACTCTAAGGATCGGTATTGCAATTCCTCCCCCTGTCATCTGTCAGTGTGTTTAGTTCTGGAACTGTGACAGATATAGTATAGGTTTATATAGAGTATAGGTTTAGATATAGTATAGAATAAGATATAGTATAGGTTTAGGTATATTATAGGTTGATATAGAGTATAGGTTTAGATATATATTATAGGTTCATATAGAGTATAGGTTTATATATGTTATTGGTTTAGATATATATTATAGGTTTAGTGTATAGGTTTAGATATAGTATAGTATAGTATAGGTTTATATAGTGTATAGGTTTAGATATAGTATAGTATAGGTTTATATAGTGTATAGGTTTCGATATAGTATAGATTTATATAGTGTATAGGTTTAGATATAGTATAGATTTATATAGAGTATAGGTTTGGATATAGTATAGGTTTGCATATAGTATAGGTTTAGATAGAGTATAGGTTTAGATATAGTATAGGTTTATATAGTGTATTGGTTTAGATATAGTATAGATTTATATAGTGTATAGTTTTAGATATAGTATAGATTTATATAGAGTATAGGTTTAGATATAGTATAGGTTTATGTGACGGAACGCTGGCACTCCGACTGAGTACCTCCGCCAATCGATGGGCCTAGTGCTTGCTGAGGACTCCAAGCACTCCAACCGACACCATTAGCACTGCAGACCCCACTTCCAGCGATGCAGCTGCGCCGGGGTCTCGCCGTCTCCACCCACCCTGGATCCACGACCAGGATCCAGCTCCCAGTGGGTGAACCTCTCCCAAATCAAGCTATTGCAAGAGCTTACTCTGGGGAGTAAGTGATTATAGCAATCCCCAAAGTGTAGGTATCCCTTCCCCCAAACATGAGCCAAGGCTTCAAGAAAGGTTCAAGATGATCTGATTTTAATGACCACACACTGGCTTTTATACAAGTCCCCATGCAAGGGGACATTCCACAGGGTGGGATACAGTACAATCAATCACAGACAATACAAACAACACACTCCCACAGTGACATAACAATCCCTCCTCTCTATCCTGGAGATAATCGGGAAGTAATCAAATTATCTCCCAGGACAGAGGCAAGACTCCATTAACCACATGGTTACAAAAAGACATAAAATTACACAATGTTACAATGACTACATAAAACATATACATGCAACACATCCCCAGATAGCTTAGATCTGAGTGCACATTATTATTGAATGGCGCTCAGATCACATACATACAATACAATCGCCATGGAGCCAAAGTCTTTTCCATAGTCTTTCGTTACACGAATAGGCTCCATGGCATAGCTATCTGGGGTAGCACTACTCACATACTGAAAGTCAGAAATATGCAGAAATACACAAATAAACCTTATTGCAGGGGAAAATACAGCTATCAGCACAGGGGCCATAGTCGGAAGGCAGGAGGCTAGTCAGTAGTCCCCTCCAGGCACAAGTGGCGAAGGGCACTTCGTCACAGTTTATATATATTATAGGTTTAGATATGGTATAGGTTTATATAGAGTATAGGTTTATATAGAGTATAGGTTTAGATATAGTATTGGTTTATATAGAGTATAGGTTTAGATAGAGTAACGGTTTAGATATAGTATTGGTTTATATAGAGTATAGGTTTATATAGAGTATAGGTTTATATAGAGTATAGGTTTAGATAGAGTAACGGTTTAGATATAGTATTGGTTTATATAGAGTATAGGTTTATATAGAGTATAGGTTTATATAGAGTATAGGTTTAGATAGAGTAACGGTTTAGATATAGTATTGGTTTATATAGAGTATAGGTTTAGATATAGTATTGGTTTATATAGAGTATAGGTTTATATAGAGTATAGGTTTAGATACAGGTTTAGATATAGGTTTATATAGAGTATAGGTTTATATAGAGTATAGGTTTAGATATAGTATAGGTTTAGATATAGTATAGGTTTATATAGAGTATAGGTTTATATAGAGTAACGGTTTAGATATAGTATAGGTTTAGATATAGTATTTGTTTATATAGAGTATAGGTTTAGATAGAGTATAGGTTTAGATATAGTATATAGAGTATATGTTTATATAGAGTATAGGTTTAGATATAGTATAGGTTTATATAGAGTATAGGTTTAGATATAGTATTGGTTTAGATATAGTATTGGTTTATATAGAGTATAGGTTTATATAGAGTATTGGTTTAGATATAGTATAGGTTTATATAGAGTATAGGTTTAGATAGAGTAACGGTTTAGATATAGTATTGGTTTATATAGAGTATGGGTTTATATAGAGTATTGGTTTAGATATAGTATTGGTTTATATAGAGTACCGGTATATGTTTATATAGAGTATAGGTTTAGATATAGTATAGGTTTATATAGAGTATAGGTTTATATAGATTATAGGTTTATATAGAGTATATGTTTATATAGAGTATAGGTTTAGATATAGTATAGGTTTATATAGAGTATAGGTTTAGATATAGTATTGGTTTAGATATAGTATTGGTTTATATAGAGTATAGGTTTATATAGAGTATTGGTTTAGATATAGTATAGGTTTATATAGAGTATAGGTTTATATAGAGTAACGGTTTAGATATAGTATTGGTTTATATAGAGTATGGGTTTATATAGAGTATTGGTTTAGATATAGTATTGGTTTATATAGAGTACCGGTATATGTTTATATAGAGTATAGGTTTAGATATAGTATAGGTTTATATAGAGTATAGGTTTAGATATAGTATTGGTTTAGATATAGTATTGGTTTATATAGAGTATGTATAGGTTTATATAGAGTATTGGTTTAGATATAGTATAGGTTTATATAGATTATAGGTTTAAATAGAGTACCGGTATATGTTTATATAGAGTATAGGTTTAGATATAGTATAGGTTTATATAGAGTATAGGTTTAGATATAGTATTGGTTTAGATATAGTATAGGTTTATATAGAGTATAGGTTTATATATAGTATAGGTTTAGATATAGTATAGGTTTAGATATATATTATAGGTTTATATAGAGTATAGGCTTAGATAGAGTAATAGTTTAGATATAGTTACCTGCACACTCTCCTTAATCCCTATGTATATTTAAACAAATGGAGGTCATTTAGTTACTCCAATGGCCACTGGAGGGAATGCCCACCTGCCAAGGTCAAAGCAGAAGGTCCTACTGTCAAGGCAGAGGGTCCTACTCTGACCCTTCACCTTGCTTCCTTGAGCTTCTGGCAAAAATATCTCTAATGAGACAGAGAAGGGTATTTTTTATATACTTGTTAACCCTTAATAGGGAACACATGGGATGGGCAGCCGCATTGTAACCTTGCTGTGTGATACAAAAAGTGAATACTAATACAAAAAGAAAAGTCCTGCGCTCACTCCCATCACTACAGGGCGGCAGCAACAACTACAGTACACATCAGCTCCAATATATAGTAAAAACCAAAGAAGAAAAGTTACCTGCGCTCTCTCCTTAATCCCTATTGTATAAATGTAGATATAGTATAGGTTTATATATTGAATAGGTTTATATATATTATAGGTTTATATAGAGAGTATAGGTTTATATAGAGAGTATAGGTTTATATAGTGTATAGGTTTATTTATAGCGTATAGGTTTAGATATAGTATTGGTTTATTTTGTGTATAGGTTTATATAGTGTATAGGTTTATATATTGTATAGGTTTATTTTGTGTATAGGTTTATATAGTGTATAGGTTTATATATTGTATAGGTTTATTTTGTGTATAGGTTTATATATTGTATAGGTTTAGATAGAGTATAGGTTTATATAGTGTATAGGTTTATTTTGTGTATAGGTTTAGATATAGTATAGGTTTATATAGAGTATAGGTTTATATAGAGTATAGGTTTAGATATAGTATAGGTTTATTTTGTGTATAGGTTTATATATTGTATAGGTTTAGATATATTATAGGTTTATATAGAGTATAGGTTTAGATATAGTATAGGTTTATATAGAGTATAGGTTTAGATATAGTATAGGTTTATTTTGTGTATAGGTTTATATATTGTATAGGTTTAGATATATTATAGGTTTATATAGAGTATAGGTTTATATAGCGTATAGGTTTATATAGCGTATAGGTTTATTTTGTGTATAGGTTTATATATTGTAGCTTTAGATATATTATAGGTTTATATGGAGTATAGGTTTATATAGCGTATAGGTTTATATAGTATATAGGTTTATAGAGCGTATAGGTTTATATAGTGTATAGGTTTATAGAGCGTATAGGTTTATTTTGTGTATAGGTTTATATATTGTAGGTTTAGATATATTATAGGTTTATATGGAGTATAGGTTTATATAGCGTATAGGTTTATATAGCGTATAGGTTTATATAGTGTATAGGTTTATATAGTGTATAGGTTTATAGAGCGTATAGGTTTATATAGCGTATAGGTTTATATAGTGTATAGGTTTATATAGCGTATAGGTTTATAGAGCGTATAGGTTTATATAGTGTATATGTTTATAGAGCGTATAGGTTTATTTTGTGTATAGGTTTATATATTGTAGGTTTAGATATATTATAGGTTTATATGGTGTAACGGAGCTCCGTGTACTCCGACCGAGTACCCTCCGTTGATGGATGCTCCTAGCGCTCTCAGAGGACTCCAAGCACTGCAGACGACACCACAACCACCGCAGGCTCCACAACCGCCGTAGCTTAACTGGAGCCGCGCCGTCTTCCGTCCACCCTGGAATGAACCTTCAGCATTCAGGAACGTGTGGGGAAGATCTCTCCTCCTGGAGAGCGTATCTGGAACAAGCTCTTAAAAGAGCTAAGTGATTAAGAGCTCAGGGGAATATGCAGAGCATAGCAATCCCCAGTGTGATATAGCAGTTCCCTCCAATAACGAGACACGGCTACGTATTGAGGGTCAGAAGAGGTCTGAGGACTGGAACACCCAGCCTGCTTTTTATTAGGATAAGGTACACACAGGACACTCCCAGGGGGAGGATGACATTAACCAATAACAGCATAGTACAGCCCACAGGTTCCCTCCCCTCAGATAAACAGTTAAACCAATTATTACATACAATAAAAATACAGTTTTTACACACACACTGTAACTTTAAAACCATACATTCAATTTCAATAAAAGTTGCATATTCAGACTCAGCATACATCAAACATAAACCCTTCCAAAAATCAGCCAAATCCCTCCAGTGGATCAAAAGTTAGCTGGAAGTCCTTTATGACCGACCGCAAGCACAATTTCCTGCCCAAAACAGTTCCATAGATTTGGGCTGTGCGGTCGGTCAATTTCATGCGAAAAAACGACTAAGTCCCATTTCGAACGGGACTTAGTCTCTGGAGCTGCAAGTTCCGTATGGGAGAAGGTAAGGGTCAGCGGTGTTCGGCAGAATGCGTAGCCGATTTTAGTTCCACAGAATCTTTAGCATACACCGCTGACCGCATTCGAGGAAACCAAGATGGCCGCCGCCACGTGCAATTGACCGGCAGTAACCTCACAGCCTGGGAGGTAAATTGCCTGCACACTTTAACTTCTGGGTGGTCTGCCTGTGTGGTACTTGGTTCAGTAAGCCCTATTTACTGAACCAAGTGGGGGAAAGCCAGGAACAAGTTATTTTACCGGCCTGGGGACATAGTCTTAAAGGGGCATTGTTCAGCAAAGTCACAATATGTCCCCAGACGGTTCTTAAAGGGCCATACACACCCAATAAATGTTAATAAGTTTTCAGGGGCACAATCTTCCAGGGGCCATAGTCATGAGGCAGGAGGCTGGCAAACATGCTTCTCCACAATCCAGGGAAGCAGGGCAATTTCTCATTTAAAGGGCCAGTTACAAATAGCGATTTGTAACACATCTCCCCTTTGGGGGGAAGACTAACCAGGCACCTGACCTTCTGTCGGTCAGTGCCTCCGTTAGTCGATCCACCAACCCACAATAAACAGATGTCCGAGTAGCCCCCCCACAACATCAAAGTACAGGAAAAGCCCACCCACAACACACAGTCACTGCACCTGGGTATTTGGCTGTGGTAATGAGGCCACATGCCGAGGGTACTTGAAGGGCAGAGGCCAACTGCACTCTGCCCAGATGCCAGCTCTTCTGCTGGGGTAGCCTGCAGGACATCAGGCTCTGGACCAGGGACAAAGGTAGGGCAGAGGCCGACTGCACTCTGCCCAGCTGCCAGCTCTTCTGCTGGGGTAGCCTGCAGGACATCAGGCTCTGGACCAGGGGAAAAGGTAGGGCAGAGGCCGACTGCACTCTGCCCAGCTGCCAGCTCTTCTGCTGGGGTAGCCTGCAGGACATCAGGCTCTGGACCAGGGAAAAAGGTAGGGCAGAGGCCGACTGCACTCTGCCCAGCTGCCAGCTCTTCTGCTGGGGTAGCCTGCAGGACATCAGGCTCTGGACCAGGGACAAAGGTAGGGCAGAGGCCGACTGCACTCTGCCCAGCTGCCAGCTCTTCGGCTGGGGTAGCCTGCGGGACATCCGGCTCTGGACCAGGGACAAAGGTAGGGCAGAGGCCGACTGCACTCTGCCCAGCTGCCAGCTCGTCTGCTGGGATGCTTGGGACATAGTCCGGCTCAGTAGCCAAGGGAACATGGACGTCAGTAGGGGTTAACATTGCCTCTGTTAACTCTGGTGCCACGCTAGGAGTTACCTGGGGAGGGGAATTTGTACTTACCCCCTCCTCTGGGTGTCCCGGTGAGGGTAGTTGGGGATCTGGAAAGGCTGTCCAGCATCCCTGTAGGTCAGGCACAGAGACCACGGTCCCATCTGCGCCGTTTGGGGGATTGGTGTCTCCCCTTGTTAGGGTAAGCTGCCGCTGGGGAGAGGGGGTGCTGTGCTCCTTTCCCGGAAACACAGGCTGCGGCTGGAGAGGGAGACCGCCTGTCTCCACTCCCGTAACATTGTCCTGTTGCTGTAGAGAGGGACCAACTGTCTCTGCTCTCTGTAGGACACACTGCTGCTGGGGGGGAAGGTCGGCACTTTCGGCCCCCTGGGGTACACACTGCCGCTGGAGAGGGAGACCGCCTGTCTCCACTCCCTTACCATTGTCCTGTTGCTGTAGAGAGGGACCAACTGTCTCTGCTCTCTGTAGGACACACTGCTGCTGGGGGGGAAGGACGGCACCTTCGGCCCCCTGGGGTACACACTGCCGCTGGAGAGGGAGACCGCCTGTCTCCACTCCCTTACCATTGTCCTGTTGCTGTAGAGAGGGACCAACTGTCTCTGCTCTCTGTAGGACACACTGCTGCTGGGGGGGAAGGACGGCACCTTCGGCTCCCTGACACTCACTCTGGGGTTGGGGATCTTCCCAGTAAACCTCTACGATATCCTTCCAGCTGAAGGGCTCTAGACCTGGTTCTGCTTGTCGGGTAGGTTGGGGCTGCACGGAGCTGAGCAGGTGTAGGTAGTCTTGCTCCAGCTCCCACTCCCTTGTTACCAGGTGGGTCATGTCTTCTCTCACCTCGCGTTCGTCAGCCCAGACATACATGCCCATCCGGTAGTCGTAGATGTCCCAAAACCTAGACTCCTCCGTGCTGCCGAAATCAAGATCCTCCTCCATGGCATCCTGAAGTAGACCAGGACCATCATAATCATCCCCCTCCGGTAGGTCGTGCTCGGCCGTCCAGGGAGTAAGTCGAATGGTATGCCACCAGAGGGCCTGGTATGCGTTGTCTAGCCCGATCTCTCGCCATACCAGGGTCTCCAGTCTTGCCACCCACTCATCTAGGGGCTGCTCCCCCAATAGACATATTCGCATTGCCACACGCTTCTGTAGCCGCTGCTCATCACTGGGGAGGCCCTCACCTCGCCGCCACTGGGCATCTTCCAGGGCATCATACCAGAGTTCCCTTCTGGCTGCATCCCTGTAATCTGCGGCCTCCTTCTCCTCCTCATCATGGAACGCTGTCCGCAAACCAGCTGATTCCATCCTGTTGTAGCCAGGGGCGCTGCCCAATGGCTAGCGTTGCCCTCAATTGTAACTCCAAACGTTACCAGTGTCTCTGAGCTGCTTCTCCTCGCACTAGGACGCCATCCCACCGCTTGCCACCAATGTAACGGAGCTCCGTGTACTCCGACCGAGTACCCTCCGTTGATGGATGCTCCTAGCGCTCTCAGAGGACTCCAAGCACTGCAGACGACACCACAACCACCGCAGGCTCCACAACCGCCGTAGCTTAACTGGAGCCGCGCCGTCTTCCGTCCACCCTGGAATGAACCTTCAGCATTCAGGAACGTGTGGGGAAGATCTCTCCTCCTGGAGAGCGTATCTGGAACAAGCTCTTAAAAGAGCTAAGTGATTAAGAGCTCAGGGGAATATGCAGAGCATAGCAATCCCCAGTGTGATATAGCAGT
The DNA here is from genome assembly GCF_036172605.1 of Pelobates fuscus. NCBI lineage: Eukaryota > Metazoa > Chordata > Amphibia > Anura > Pelobatidae > Pelobates > Pelobates fuscus. Next base: position 8,287,080 of record NC_086319.1, read on the forward strand.
TCCCTCCAATAACGAGACACGGCTACGTATTGAGGGTCAGAAGAGGTCTGAGGACTGGAACACCCAGCCTGCTTTTTATTAGGATAAGGTACTAACGGGACTTAGTCTCTGGAGCTGCAAGTTCCGTATGGGAGAAGGTAAGGGTCAGCGGTGTTCGGCAAAATGTGTAGCCGATTTCAGTTCCATAGAATCTTTAGCATACACCGCTGACCGCATTCGAGGAAACCAAGATGGCCGCCGCCACGTGCAATTGACCGGCAGTAACCTCACAGCCTGGGAGGTAAATTGCCTGCACACTTTAACTTCTGGGTGGTCTGCCTGTGTGGTACTTGGTTCAGTAAGCCCTATTTACTGAACCAAGTGGGGGAAAGCCAGGAACAAGTTATTTTACCGGCCTGGGGACATAGTCTTAAAGGGGCATTGTTCAGCAAAGTCACAATATGTCCCCAGACGGTTCTTAAAGGGCCATACACACCCAATAAATGTTAATAAGTTTTCAGGGGCACAATCTTCCAGGGGCCATAGTCATGAGGCAGGAGGCTGGCAAACATGCTTCTCCACAATCCAGGGAAGCAGGGCAATTTCTCATTTAAAGGGCCAGTTACAAATAGCGATTTGTAACATATGGAGTATAGGTTTATATAGCGTATAGGTTTATATAGCGTATAGGTTTATATAGTGTATAGGTTTATATAGCGTATAGGTTTATATAGCGTATAGGTTTATATAGTGTATAGGTTTATATAGTGTATAGGTTTATAGAGCGTATAGGTTTATATAGCGTATAGGTTTATATGGAGTATAGGTTTATATAGCGTATAGGTTTATATAGTGTATAGGTTTATAGAGCGTATAGGTTTATATAGTGTATAGGTTTATAGAGCGTATAGGTTTATTTTGTGTATAGGTTTATATATTGTAGGCTTAGATATATTATAGGTTTATATGGAGTATAGGTTTATATAGCGTATAGGTTTATATAGTGTATAGGTTTATATAGCGTATAGGTTTATATAGCGTATAGGTTTATTTTGTGTATAGGTTTATATATTGTAGGTTTAGATATATTATAGGTTTATATGGAGTATAGGTTTATATAGCGTATAGGTTTATATAGCGTATAGGTTTATATAGCGTATAGGTTTATATAGTGTATAGGTTTATATAGCGTATAGGTTTATATAGCGTATAGGTTTATATAGTGTATAGGTTTATATAGTGTATAGGTTTATAGAGCGTATAGGTTTATATAGCGTATAGGTTTATATGGAGTATAGGTTTATATAGCGTATAGGTTTATATAGTGTATAGGTTTATAGAGCGTATAGGTTTATATAGTGTATAGGTTTATAGAGCGTATAGGTTTATTTTGTGTATAGGTTTATATATTGTAGGTTTAGATATATTATAGGTTTATATGGAGTATAGGTTTATATAGCGTATAGGTTTATATAGCGTATAGGTTTATATAGCGTATAGGTTTATATAGTGTATAGGTTTATAGAGCGTATAGGTTTATATAGCGTATAGGTTTATATAGTGTATAGGTTTATATAGCGTATAGGTTTATATAGCGTATAGGTTTATTTATTGTATAGGTTTATATATTGTAGGTTTAGATATATTATAGGTTTATATGGAGTATAGGTTTATATAGCGTATAGGTTTATATAGCGTATAGGTTTATATAGTGTATAGGTTTATATAGTGTATAGGTTTATATAGCGTATAGGTTTATATAGCGTATAGGTTTATATAGCGTATAGGTTTATATAGTGTATAGGTTTATTTTGTGTATAGGTTTATATATTGTAGGTTTAGGTATATTATAGGTTTATATAGAGTATAGGTTTATAGAGCGTATAGGTTTATATATTGTTGGTTTAGATATATTATAGGTTTATATAGCGTATAGGTTTATATAGAGTTTAGGTTTATTTTGTGCATAGGTTTATATATTGTAGGTTTAGGTATATTATAGGTTTATATAGCGTATAGGTTTATATAGAGTATAGGTTTATAGAGCGTATAGGTTTATATATTGTTGGTTTAGATATATTATAGGTTTATATAGCGTATAGGTTTATATAGAGCGTATAGGTTTATTTTGTGCATAGGTTTATATATTGTAGGTTTAGATATATTATAGGTTTATATGGAGTATAGGTTTATATAGAGTTTAGGTTTATTTTGTGCATAGGTTTATATATTGTAGGTTTAGATATATTATAGGTTTATATGGAGTATGCACTCCAATAATTGCTGTGCTCTGCCAGGTAGCCAAATCCACGGCCGTGATGCCCATAGCTGAGAGCTGGTTTGTTATGTTGGCTACTAGTTTGCAGGTTAGGTCTGTTAATGTGACGAGTGGAAGTGCTTCTAGGAGCTGAAAAACCACGTCCATTCCCAAGGGCTTGACTTGTAATAGTGAAATGTCAGAATAAAATAACCGTTTTATGGAGTCAATTCACCAGCTAGACGTGTTACGCCATAAAACCAAATGGAATAGTTTATTTTTTATTACGCCCTTTCAGCTGATCCTGTCCTTTTTGACCAGATGTAATGTCAGCTTATAGTGTGACACGGTCTCATCTGCTGCGCAAGGAGGCAGCTCTATAAAATAACGCTGGCATATAAGATTGAACAATGACAGAAGCCGTTTAACGGTACATTGTTTTCCTCTGTTAAAGGTATCATGTATTTTTGCATGAAATGCTTTCTTATTCTGCCTCTTGACGTTATCGCATGCTGTATTGTATTCCTCTCCTAGTTCATCTTTTGAATAAGGCTGTTCATGGTCTTCTCTTAGTGTCCTTGTTATCATGTTGATCATAGTCCACTGTACCCAGAACCCGAAAGCACCTATTATCATCTACCCTTCATAATATAAGCCTACTTTGTTAATTTCTCAAGAGAAAGAGAAATAAATGTATTCTGACCTTGTGTTCAGGAATGTGGAGAAGTGACACGTCAAACAATGTAGATGTCATTCTTAGTGGCATGTTACATTAATGAAGTACGTCCTTATAATGATAGAATTGTTAAATAAAGTCTCTTCTTCTTGGAGTGAGGTTTTAAAATGAGCAGTTATTATTTCTTGAAATCCAGTTTATTTGTATTATTTAATGATAATCTAACTAATGGAAATCGTATCCACGTGTAAAAGGAAAGAATGAGACATTTCTAATGACTCCTGTGAGGAGCACACCTGAAAGATCCCGTTTATAATAATAAAATATATGCAGATATAAACGGGAGGTCCAGCTTGGACCGCCTTGGGATTGCATTTCAAGGCATCCTTCGTAACTTTGGATCTCTGATAAATGCGCACACAGCATTCCCAAACTCCTTCATTCTAGGACCACGTATCTGCTAGGATTTACCCCTTTTTGAGCTCTTGAAATATTGTATTAGTTTTGGCTGACATGTCGCGCTGCCATGAGGGGGTGAGAGGGTTAAACAGAATCAGAAGAAGATGGCACATGCAAACAGTAAATGTAAAAAAATAAAGTAAAACATTTACGTACTAAATTAAATCTGTTTGATAGATAAAACATACAACTTTACATTTATCTTTATGGTCTTTCACGAGATACATTCTATTGTTGTTGCTTCTTACAGATATTACTGAGGTTTTTTTCTCCATAATGTGATCCATTTATAGGTACATTGAATTCCTACCTAGTGCATGCGCGGTGCTCACCACTCATGCACATTAGGTTTCCCCCTCATGATGACATTGTGGGAGACGGAGCCAGTACCATGGGACTTCGGGACTGGAATCTGGTAAGTGTTTAAAGATTTGTTACCCCTTTCATTGCCGCAATGTATGTAATCATGAGACATTTGCTGCTGTTCTGCTATTGTGAACGCAGCGGCCTGAAATCTGAAATGGGTGTCTGACAGCGTGTTGCCAGAGGGCAGGGAGTGTACAGGACAGAAATAAATAGAAATAAAGCACACTTAATCAATGTGATAACTGGTAGCAATATCAAACATAGAAGGATTCTCTTTGGGGCTCTCACCATGAATTGGGTTAATTAGTTTTCTCATTATTTACATATATTTCATTAAAACAATGTATTTCCTTTGATATCTTGATAAAAGGATTATTATATTAAAAATTATAATCATAAATAGTTTTGAGGTGACAGCTGTCGTTTAAGAAAGATTTTGCTTCAATTGCGTTGTCTCTGACTGCCTCTCTGCTATTTCTAATTGGATGGCTGCTTTTCTTAAACTTGACCTGTCCAAAACAGAGCTTCTTGTCTTTCCTCCCTCAAGTGTTGCTACTCCATTGTCTGTCTCCCTCAAAGTGAATGGCACTACCATCACCAGGCTTGCTGCCTAGGTGTTCTCTCCAACTCCAATCTTTCCTTCACCCTTCAAGTCCAGTCACTTGTCAAATCCTGCCGCTTCTATCTCAAAAACATTGCATGCATCCGCCCCTGTCTTATGCCGGATGTGGCCAAGGTGCTGGTCCATGCCGCTATCATTTCTCGCTTTGACTACTGCAGTCCACTTCTCAGTGATCTTACAAGTTCCCAACTTGCCCCATTAAAGTCTGTTATGAATGCGGCTACTAGACTCATCTTCCTGTCTGCCCGCACATCTCATGCCTCTTTCCACTGTCAGTCCTTGCACTGACTTCCCATAAGATATAGAGCTCAGTTTACAATTCTGTTGCTTGCTTACAAATCCTAATATAACGCTGCTTCTACCTACCTATCCTCACTGATACACAACTATGTCCCTTCAACGTTCCTACGCTCTGCCAAAGATCTGTCAATCCTCTGCTCTCGCAATTGTGACGCCCGCCTCCAAGACTTCTCTAGGGCTACGCTGCTCCTATGGAACTTCCTTCTCCGTTAGACTCTCACCCAGTCTCAGTTCAAAAGATTATTAAAAGCTCCCTTCTTTAGGAAAACCTATTAATTAAACTGATAATAGCATCTGCTTTCTGCCAGGATAATAATGTCATCCTGGTAGTGGCAAATAGCAACACCCTTTTTTCTTAGTTCTGCTATAAGGATCACCAAAACTTTGGAGAATATCTGCGGTGCTTAGACCAAATGGAAGGGCTCTGAATTGAAAATGGCGAATCGTAGAAACTTTTGATGGTGCAGAGCCATGAGAATAAGCATTCTGCAAGTCTACTTGTATTTACCATTGACAAGGGAAGACCACTTTAATGATGGAAGCGATTCCATCTTGAATTTTCGAATATTTAAGTATCCATTGAGTCTGAGATCTAGAAATTGGTCTCCATCCTCCTGAGACTTTTTTGGTAAGCAACAAATGGAAATAAAATCCAAGAAAAAACGTTCCTCTCTTGGCACTTCCACAATAACCCCTTCACCTTGAAGGGAAGAAATTACCTTTTGCAAAGCGACTTTCTTTTCTTTGTCTCCTGGTCATTTTGTAATTTGAAAACTGTGACCTGGAATGGCCCGGTGAATTGCCGAAGATAATCTCTTCTTATGATATCTAAAAACCCATCTGTCCTTCACAGATTCATAGAGGTACAAAACATAAAACACCCTAAAATATACATAGTATTAATAGGGAGTATTAATAGGGACGCCCATAAATCCTATTTTCCCATGTAGCCTGGATCTGAACGCCCAGCGTGTCCAAATAGCACTCAGATCCCATGAATACAGCCGAATTGCCACCGGCGTAAAGTTTTGACTGACCGCACACGTGGCCTCTGCCCAGAATAGTTCCATGAGAAAAGTAGTAGCGGTTGGTCACTTTTGGGAGTCCCAAATCAAACAAAATACCGAACGGTTCCCCTGGATCATAGGTGGCGATTGTTCCTCATGTTCGTCCGTACCTTTTCACCGAATAGCGCTCTCCTGGCTTGTCAGGAATAGAAGCAGATGTTGGTACTGGTGTTTGCGAGGTCGAGTGTCCGACTTATAGTTCCAGACACTCAACGAACAAGTCCCGATGCATGCTTTCGGGAGACACATTTTGTGCTTACTTTTTAATGAGGCAGGGGAGTGGTCGATGTTAGGTAGATCCAACTACCGAATGCAGGAAAAAATTTACTGGGCTAGGGAAATACAGAGTCAGTTTGTCACACCCTGTATGCAATGTATATTTACCCAGTACCCGGTATATCTTTACCCAGTATGCAATTTATATGTACCCAATACCAGGTATATCTTTACCCAGTATGCAATGTATATTTACCAAGTATGCAATATATCTTTACCCAGTATGCAATGTATATTTACCCAGTATGCAATATATCTTTACCCAGTATGCAATGTATATTTACCCAGTATCCGGTGTATATTTACCCTGTATGCAATGTATATTTACCCAGTATCCGGTGTATATTTACCCTGTATGCAATGTATATTTACCCAGTACCCGGTGTATATTTACCCTGTATGCAATGTATATTTACCCAGTACCCGGTGTATATTTACCCAGTATCCGGTGTATATTTACCCTGTATGTAATGTATATTTACCCAGTACCCGGTGTATATTTACCCTGTATGCAATGTATATTTACCCAGTACCCGGTGTATATTTACCCAGTATCCGGTGTATATTTACCCAGTACCCTGTGCATATTAACCTTGCCTGCATGTCCTGACTGTATTTTCTCAGTGAATTATTGTTTGGGCGTTTTTTATTCCCAAGCTATAACTTTCCTGCTGAGTTATTGTAATGTGTGGAGTATCGCAAATAGCAGGTTTATCTGTGTCAGCGCAGTTTATAAAAAGTAACATAACATAGCAAAAGCAGTCTCTAAACCCTGACGATCTAAGAAGAAGTTTTAAAGCCCCCCTAAAACTGTCAGTTTAGGGGCCCATTTGGCTAATCACAGCTGAGAGGTGAGGAAAGTCTCAGTATATTATTTAATTAAGTGCTTCTTGCGAGAAGGGGATTTGGAAGTAAACCTGATGGCTTTGTACGGCAAGGTCAAGACCCCTGACAAATCTGGCGTTAGCCCCTTTTATGTCCCTTTCCCCGGAGACCCTGAACTTGCCCAGTTATAGAAGCTGGTTAGTCTGGGCTAGACAGGATTCAGCATTGTTGGGTGGACTATGTTCTTTCGACTTTTTTTTCCTCCTAAACAAAACAGATCTGAACTGAGCCAACGAAACAAAAATGCATTGTTCCTCGCAGATGGAAGCTAGTGTCGTCAAGGTAACCAGATTAATCTGCTTTTTTCCTCTCCCTTCCTCTCTTGTAGTGTGGTAATCGGTGAGTTCTTTTCACAAAAAAGCCAGCCTCAAAGCTAGGGGCTCTAACGAGGCTCCTAATTAGCTTCAATTTACAATGAAGACAACATGATGAGATAATAGAAATTTGCAAAATAATGACATACCTCAGCTAAATATTCCTCCTCCTAAGAACCATTTTTATAGAAAAACAATAATGAAACCCTTCTAAAGGAAAGCTGGAAATGGTGGTGTATTATGCGACACAGAACATTATTGTTCTTCCCTTGTTCCCCCAATCAACAGCTTATTGTTTGGTATCTTAAATAAAAATGACTCAAATACAGGCCACATAATAATCTCCATTGCGCTAATATATACAGAGGAGAGAAAAATGTATCGGAGCCAGGGCCAACAGCGCTCCGAGTATCGGCCCAGAAAGGTAATTTACAACACAATGCAGCAAAAAAAGTATAAAAAATACACATAATGGGGAATGCTAAGGAGCTTTTTATTCCTAGTTCTTAATCTTGCTTATCTACATTTTTTATTGTATTCACAACATCCAGTGACTGACAGAGAGAGTCCAGTCCGGGTTAGCTAACTAATGAAATATGATGGCTAACATTTGTCCGAGTTCTGGCTGCGGCTCACACACTGTTATCCAACAATACTCTCTTGTGTTACATCAAAGAGTATTACAAACCCCAATGAGAGAGAATGGGAGGAGGGGCGCCAGGAACAAAATAAAAATCTGCTGGCATTATTTCTGATTAATCCCCACTTCATGCCCAGCGAGCGAGGGTCTTAGACTGGGAGTCCTTATCCTGAGCAGGTGGAATTACACCGTATGTTTGCCAGTAAATAGCGTGATAGGTATTATTTATACTGTCTTGGAGCAAAACAAGACAGAGCACTGGTGGCAACCTGGCATTGAAGATTGTCCAAGTCCACACGGGTTATGTTTAAATATAGCATTGAGTCATGTCACGTCGTGTTTGGGGAAATTTCATCCCATGGCTTCATTGACAGAGTAGCCCTGACAATAATCTCAATCTGTGCAATCTTGGAGCCAAGGCTAACTTATCAGTTTGTAGTTATAGTCATACTTTGAGCAATACTGTCAAACATCTATGTACTGGGGGGAGCATAGACCACGGTGTTTGAAACAATGTTTTTGAAATGGAATCGGATTCACCGTTTCAACTTTCAAACTATTTTTTTATTTTCAGAGTGTGTGACTCAGTGGGCTGTGAAACAGCCAGTCACTATCGGTCCTTGTGCCCATATTCCACCAGCTATTAAGAGAACACACTTCCCAAGCTCCAAGTAGTGGCTCTTTCATAAGCTGAAAACCAACAATGTTGGCGATATCGTTACCAAAGTTCAGACCACAAAACGAGAGAAACTGGAAAGAAGGAGAGTGTGTATGCACCCTGATCATCACTTGAGGTAGAAAGGCGGTAACTGTGTAAAGACTGTTACATTCCAGGAACACATTCACCACTGAGAAAACTTCAAAAATCACACATAAGTTACCGGTATGTTAATCTTTTTTCGTGAGATACTCCATTTTTCTTTTACATTTATACAGAAAAAGCTCTAGCTAATGACACCATAATCCAGTTCAGATAAGGCAAAGCCAGGACAAATAAAGATAAAAAAGACAAATAATAACATTGCTCATTTTTTGCCCTCCCGGTACGCGCTCTCTGTGCTGACTGACAGGTGTAAAGGGAGATGCTTATAACAATGATTGGCTCAGTAATTATGTGGTTGTAACATTGTGGCAGCATTTTGAGGAAAGCTTTTTCCTATTATTTTCCTATTTTTATTGAATGACAAAGCCTAGTTTGTAAAATGACGTTGTTACAGTTACGGCATTTCAAGATCAATGTGATAGGACTTCAAAGGCCGGCACAGACCTCTGACACCAGCCCCTTCCAACCCCCTTGGGACTAAATTTCACAGAAACTCTGAGAGACCAGCATCACTTGGCAAACTGACTGCACTAATCCCAACATTTTAAATAGACATAGAGGACCCTTTGATTTTAGGGGTGTGATTGTGGGTGTAACCAGGAGCAGAGCTGTTTAGGATGTGAGTTGAGGGGCTGACCAGGGGCAGGGCTGTTCTGAGTGGGGGTGTGCACAGGTTTTGGATCGTTCTAGGTGGGGTGTGGGTGTGTGTCAGTGGAGGGGCTTTTCTGTGAAATTGTAGATGTCTTACTAATAACAATTTACACAATTACAATTAAAATGGAATTTAGAAGAAGAACAATGTATCTTATTTACACAGACTGATTTCTAAACACATTTATTGTAGGTTAAAGACATATTACTGGGAGTATTACTAAATCGAGACACTTGGGAGGTATGGTAAGTGTTTTGTGGCTGAATGGAAGCAAATTTCAAATACATGTTCCAACATCTACTGGAGAACAAACATAGAAAGGAGATGGATAAAGAAGGGACAGCGGAGATCAACTCCTTATTAATCGCCATGATGTGAACACATGTCCACATACCATATTTTTAATGAAGACATAAAGCGTACAGTGCTGGTTGTTTGATTTATTTTTCATTATCTATTAATAAGTTTACAGTTATTTTATCATATTTTAGGTAAAAGAAATATAAATAACTGAGAGTTTCACTACTGTCCACCGTGGTGTGTGTGTGTGTGTGTGTTTATGTGTGGCAGTGTGTGTATATGTGTGTGTGTGTATATCTGTGTGTGTCAGTGTGTGTATCTGTGTGTGAGTGTCAGTGTGTGTATGTGTGTGTTTATATGTGTGTGTATCTGTGTGTGTGTATGTGTGTGTGTATCTGTGTGTGTTTGTGCGTGCATCTCAGTGTATGTGTGCACATTGATTGATTTGTTGATTATCTATATATCTGAGATTCTGTCCTGTCTCAGTTCATTGCTGCATTTTGCGCATGTGTCCTACACGTTATGCTGAAAATAACACAGACACAAACGTTAAAATCGAAATCCGGTGTTATTGGGTCATCTTGCTCCATTGTCTGTGCAATGTGTTGGAACAGGCGGCAATCACTCCTGTCATGTTGAAATCAAGAAAGTTTAAATTTTTCTCTTTTAAGCGGCTAAACTATAACTATCTATCAATATATCTATCTATATATATATATATATATATATATATATATATATATATATAACTATATAAATATATATTTCCACCACATCTTTTAATCTGTTAATTTTCAGCAATTTCTGTACCATGTGTGACTTTGTGCAGATATCTGGTATATTACAACTAATTTCCTTTATTTATTTATTTTATATTTAAAATAACATCAAATCTCTAATTTCTGCTAAAAATCCGATGACAAGCAATATCTAACCGACTGATTTCAAAAGAATCCAAACTTTTGGTAGATTTTGTTTTTATAAATAATGCATTTTTAAAATCAATATCCGAGCTGCAATCGGCACCTTCTGAACTTGGACCAGCCTTTGTTGTCTTGACTTCCTCCTCCCAGATTTTGCACAAACAAACAAAAACTATCCCTCGTGGCATTAGCTTGTTCGTTCGGTGCTCTTTACTTAAAGGGAGAAAACAATTAAGTGAAACTGAATACTAATCTCATTTAGCTTTTTCCAGCCTCTTCATCCTTCAATGTATAGTTACGGAGCGGCTCCAATCAGTGCTGAGGCCTTGCTATCATTCGACCTTAATTAAAAAAGGCACAAGCAGTAGAGCTATGAATTAGAGATATAAGGCACGCCGTAGCCTGATTAATTCAAAGCTCATGTTGGATTAATAACTCCAAACAAAGAACAAAAGGAAATTGTTATGCGAATTGCGGCCCTTCCAGGGCAGACAAAGGTCAAATCACAGGATTTCAATTTCATCCGGAGTTGCTTAATCAACTCTCTGGGAAGAAAGACCATATGTAGCTCTGAAGGCTGCCCATTGAATCGCGGTCACTGAAACAGCAAGATAGCTCTATGATAATCCTAACTATTGCTATCTCTCCGTCTTGTCTTTAATGTGACGGCCTCATTATTGCTAATGACTGAGTAATGTCAAATCAAATGGTCTGCAAATGGGCCGGGGCATCTGACACGCAAAATGCTTGTGACTTATCTACCTGCTGATATTAGCACTGAGAGAGACCCCATAACATTTATTTAATGTGTTAACAGAGTTCTGAGGGGTTTGCCTGAATGCCAAAATATAGGGATTTAAAAAAAAAAAAAAAAAGATATTAAGCGTATATTGTTAATCTTTTTACAAAGAAAGGAAAGTGTTGATGAACATATAAGGACAGGCCATCACAATGTTCTGCATTATTTAAACTAATTTTGTCTGTATTGCAGCCTAATGAATCAGCACTGTAGAAGAAATGTAAAATGCTGTCATTTTCCTTAATATTTAATTATCCTTTAAAGATGTTATTTGATGCCCTGTTTTTTGTGACAGTTCCTTTTTTCTCTCTCCCTATCAAGCACTGATGTAATGTTTTCTGGGGTGAAGTGTGCAAGAGAAATAAGTACAATCAAACTTTACTTCCAACCGAGCATCAAAAGTAATCAGAGTTGCCATTTTCTTGAGAAGCCCTAACGGGCAGGGCTGCAGACCATCAATTTCCCAAACTCCCTTGTGGTTCTTCACCCAGGGAACATTAGTACATTTAAAATTTACATCATATGCCAGTCTCTGCCCTAACATAAAAGCAAATACAAAAGTGGAATAAAATAAAGAATAGACCGGCAGATGGATAGACAGACAGACAGGTAGAAGGATGGTTGAATAAGACAGAAAGATGGATAGATAGGATTTAGGACTGTCTGCATTCGGACTAGGATTAGGATTAAGTTACATTTAAGACTTGGGTTAAGGATAGCAGTAGGGATATAGCCTAGCACAGGTTTAGGATTAGGGTGGAGTTGGGCTCAGTTTAGGTCTAAGGATAACAGTAGGGATATGGCCTAGCACAGGTTTAGGATTAGGGTGGACTTGGACTCAGGTTTAGGTTTAAGATTTGGCTTTTTGTTAGAGTGACGTTTATTGTTTAGGGTAAAGACAATATTTATGGCCACAGCTAAGGTTATAGTTAAAGCTAGGTTTATTTCACGGCTCTCACTGTAACATCTAGATGGCCAGACATGGTCTCCCCAGAAGTGCCCAACAGGGCATATGAACTTGGATCCTTATGTGTCCTGGGTCTGCTATACAGCCTCTAAACCATAGCAGATTCTGTTCATTTGAATATGTTCTATCTTTGTTATTCCTGACTTTGTCTGCAGCACTAGTGGGCTGGACTCCATCTGTGGCTGATACCTGTGCTTCACCTGAGGCAGATCGCTAATCAACCGGGTATTTAAACACTGCCTTGCCCTGGGAGCTTTGTCAGTTCTTTGATTCTGGTGATTGTGAGTTCCTGTTTTGTCTCCTGATACTTGTTCTCCAGATTGACCTTGGCTTCCCTCCTTGTTTATCCTGACCTCTGGCATCCTCTGACTTTGGCTTATCCTCGACAATCCTTCTGCTTGTGTCCTTGTCTGTACTGCGAATTGGAGCACCTTTAATGCACAGCCCCCATGCACAGATTCACAGTCCTGGTGGTTTCTAACCTTATCACCTTGGATTGTGCTTATCTTCAAGGGTAAGCATAAATCTCTGCCTACCGGACTCCCACCTCAGGTAAGACCATGACAGTGTATTGTTTGTGTTAAGACTATTAAAGGGTTACTCCAACCAAAAAGCATTGTTTAAAAAAAATAATAAAACAACTGTATTTTGTGTTTGGATGTGGCTCACATTATGAAATCCAAACAGCGGTTGGAAAAGGCAGGACTGAAAGACATCACCGAGGCACTAATCCTAGCAACTCAGAAACAAACAATCAGACCAGACCAGACCACACCAGACAAGACCCAAGGTACAGACTGTGCAAAGAGGCCTCTGAGAGAATCCAACACATAGTAACTGGAGGCAAGATGTTAGCTGGGACTGCATAACAACCAAGTTGCTGGGATTGTGTAAGGAAATATCACAAAAGAATATGGACTGGACCTGATGGGAGATCCCACAATGGGTAGTTGAGAATGACAAGGCTAAGATCACGTGGAACTTTCAGATCTAGACAGACAAGCAAGTATTGATCAACAAACCTGACATTGAGGTAGTACACAAGTTTGTGGTGGATGTGGCAATATCCAGTGACCATAACATCAGGAAGAAAGAACATGAGAAGATGGACAAATACCAAGGAAGAGCTAGAAAGGATGTGGAAAATCAAGGCATTGGTAGTCCCAGTTGTGATAGGAGCACTCGGGGCTGTGACTCCCAAGTTGGGGGAGTGGCTTCAACAGATTCCAGGTGGGAGATCTGAGATCACTGTCCAAAAACGTGCAGTTCTAGGAACAACTAAAATACTGCGCAGAACCCTCAAACTCCCAGGACCCAAGAATGAAGAATAAATATACCACCCAGGAGGGGTGAGAAAGTCAATTATATATATATACATATATATAAAAAGGCTACACTACCTTGCACTCAAGCTGCAGAAAATGTTCTTAGCCGGGTGCACTACCAGGGCTCCAAAATAGATAGCAGAAAGTAGATGGCTGCACTCACGGTCTTCCAAGTAAAAATTTACTTTTATTATAACATTTTAAAATCAGGATCAACGTTTCGATCCTCCTGATAAAAGTCCTTGGAGAGGACAGAAACGTTGATCCTGATTTTAAAATGAGTGCAGCCATCTACTTTCTGCTATATATATATATATATATAATATGGTATATAGAATTTGTATGATCTATATCTGTGACATGTGTATATACCATTTCCCAGTCTTCCAGTTTTATGTTTGTTTATGTGTGTATATATTACACTGAATGTCTATTAAACATGCTGGAATATACTTTGTATTTCTGCTTCATGTTGGAACGTTGGCATAGAAGGGAAGTGGTACATATTTTGGGGTAAGCTGTGTGAATTCACCCTCAATTTGCCTGAATAGCACTTATTGTATTCAGGTTCCACACAAGGTATAAAGAAGTCCTCACATCCCCGGTGTTTCCATCTCATTGGGTTTGTCCGTAAATCGCCTTTTTCCAGGGCCATAACATCCCACGCCCTTGTTAATCTATAGTGGGGAGTCAGTGGTTTGTTTGTTTTTGTAGACAGCTGAGGATAACGCGATATTTTTGAGTCAGTTCCTCTCACAAGGAATTCTGAGCTTCATAATGTTTCATTTATTCATTTACACTGACTATGCTCACATCATAAACATCTCAAAATCTCGGGAACAAGAACAAATTCATTCTCTGAGAATGACATTTGATTCTTGTTCTGTCAATGGATACAATTCTGTGTTCTGCTCTGCAGTGTGAACTCAGGTTTAACAAGTCCCTGTTCAGGAATGTGACTTTTAGCATTATTTACAGATAAGGTTGCTATGATCAGACAATAGAACCTTAGGGTCCCTTGTTAGCTTTGAAAACAACACTTCCTGGACTTTGTTCCATGCTGAGTGTGTACAAATGTATTTTTTATCTGTCACATAATGGGATGTGAGGTGAAATTCAGAGAACAATGATACAATTAACCCAGAATATAGAGACATGAATCGTGCTAGGATGCCTGCGTTGCTTCGATTTGTGGAGTGTGAGTTACAGAGTAGCATTTTCTGCTAAACCAAACTTTTTGGAAATTTAATTCACATTTAACATAATACACTTCTGAATGGATCTATACTATATATTGATAATCTATTTTCCTCAATCCAGTGTTACAGATGGCTGGAAGGTAGGGATCCAAGATCTTCCCTTTCTTGTGTATTGGGGTTCTGGAGTATATACAGGTGATACTCGAAACATTAGAATATCGTGCAAAAGTGAATTTATTTCAGTAATGCAACGTAAAAGGGGAAACGAATATATGAGATAGACGCATTACATGCAAAGCAAGATAGTTCAAGCCGTGATTTGTCATAAGTGCGATGATTATGGCTTACAGCTCCTGAAAACCCCAAATCCACAATCTCAGTAAATTAGAATATTGTGAAAAGGTGCAATATTCTAGGCTCACAGTGTCCCACTCTAATCAGCTAAGTCAGCCATAACACCTGCAAAGGGTTTCTGAGCCTTTAAATGGTCTCTCAGTCTTGTTCAGTAGGAATCACAATCATGGGGAAGACTGCTGACCTGACAGTTGTGCAGAAAACCATCATTGACACCCTCCATAAGGAGGGAAAAAGCCTCAAAAGGTAATTGCGAAGGAAGTTGGATGTTCCCAAAGAGCTGTATTAAAGCACATTAATAGAAAGTTGTGTGGAAGAAAAAGGTGCACAAGCAGCAGGGATGATCGCAGCCGGGAGAGGATTGTCAGGAAAAGGCCATTCAAAAGTGTTGGGGACTTTCACAAGGAGTGGACTGAGGCTGGAGCCACCACACACAGACAGATCCTGGACATGGGCTTCAGATGTCATATTCCTCTTGTCAAGCCGCTCCTGAACAACAAACAACGTCAGAAGCGTCTTACCTGGGCTAATGAAAAACAGACCTGGTCTGTTGCTCAGTTGTCCAAAGTCCTCTTTTCTAATGAGAGCAACTTTTGCATCTCATTTGGAAACCAAGGACCCAGAGTCTGGAGGAAGAATGGAGAGGCACATACTACAAGATGCTTGAAGTCCAGTGTGAAGTTTCCACACTCTGTGTTGATTTGGGGAGCCATGTCATCGACTGGTGTTGGTCCACTGTGCTTCATTAAGTCCAGGGTCAACGCAGCCGTCTACCAGGAGATTTTCCGCAGGCGAGCTTTATGGGGATGCTGACTTCATTTTCCAGCAGGGCTTGGCACCTGCCCACACTGCCAAAAGCACTAAAGCCTGGTTCAATGACAATGGAATTACTGTGCTTGATTGTCCAGCAAACTCGCCTGACCTGAACCCCATAGAGAATCTATGGGGGATTGCCAAGAAAAAGAAGAGACATGAGACCGAACAATGCAGAAGAGCCGAAGGCCGCTATTGAAGCATCCTGGTCTTCCATAACACCTTTAGCAGTGCCACAGGCTGATAGCTTCCATGCCACGCCGCATTGAGGCAGTAATTGCTGCAAAAGGGGCCTAAACCAAGTACTGAGTCCATATGCATGCTTATAATTTTCAGAGGTCCGATATTGTTCTATGTACACTCCTTGTTTTATTGATTGCATGTAATATTCTAATTTAC